>NC_089840.1:273831090-274031090 GCF_035609145.1 Eleutherodactylus coqui | reverse complement strand
ACAGGGGGGGGGGGAAAGAGACAGGGGGGGGGGAAAGAGACAGGGGGGGGGAAAGAGACAGGGGGGGAAAGAGACAGGGGGGGGGGGGGAAGAGACAGGGGGGGGGGGAAAGAGACAGGGGGGGGGAAAGAGACAGGGGGGGGAAAGAGACAGGGGGGGGAAAGAGACAGGGGGGGGAAAGAGACAGGGGGGGGAAAGAGACAGGGGGGGGGAAAGAGACAGGGGGGGGGAAAGAGACAGGGGGGGGGAAAGAGACAGGGGGGGGAAAGAGACAGGGGGGGGAAAGAGACAGGGGGGGGGAAGAGACAGGGGGGGGGAAGAGACAGGGGGGGGGAAAGAGACAGGGGGGGGGAAAGAGACAGGGGGGGGGAAAGAGACAGGGGGGGGGAAAGAGACAGGGGGGGGGAAGAGACAGGGGGGGGGAAAGAGACAGGGGGGGGGGAAAGAGACAGGGGGGGGGAAAGAGACAGGGGGGGGGGAAGAGACAGGGGGGGGGGAAGAGACAGGGGGGGGGAAAGAGACAGGGGGGGGGAAAGAGACAGGGGGGGGGAAGAGACAGGGGGGGGGGGAAGAGACGGGGGGGGGAAGAGACAGGGGGGGGGAAGAGACAGGGGGGGGGAAAGAGACAGGGGGGGGGAAAGAGACAGGGGGGGGGGAAAGAGACAGGGGGGGGGAAAGAGACAGGGGGGGGGAAAGAGACAGGGGGGGGAAAGAGACAGGGGGGGGGAAAGAGACAGGGGGGGGGAAAGAGACAGGGGGGGGGAAAGAGACAGGGGGGGGGAAAGAGACAGGGGGGGGGAAAGAGACAGGGGGGGGGAAAGAGACAGGGGGGGGAAAGAGACAGGGGGGGGAAAGAGACAGGGGGGGGAAAGAGACAGGGGGGGGAAAGAGACAGGGGGGGGAAAGAGACAGGGGGGGGAAAGAGACAGGGGGGGGGGAAAGAGACAGGGGGGGGAAAGAGACAGGGGGGGGAAAGAGACAGGGGGGGGAAAGAGACAGGGGGGGGGAAAGAGACAGGGGGGGGAAAGAGACAGGGGGGGGAAAGAGACAGGGGGGGGAAAGAGACAGGGGGGGGAAAGAGACAGGGGGGGGAAAGAGACAGGGGGGGGAAAGAGACAGGGGGGGGAAAGAGACAGGGGGGGAAAGAGACAGGGGGGGGAAAGAGACAGGGGGGGGAAAGAGACAGGGGGGGGGAAAGAGACAGGGGGGGGGAAAGAGACAGGGGGGGGAAAGAGACAGGGGGGGGGAAAGAGACAGGGGGGGGGAAAGAGACAGGGGGGGGGGAAAGAGACAGGGGGGGGGGAAAGAGACAGGGGGGGAAGAGACAGGGGGAGGGGGAAAGAGACAGGGGGGGGAAGAGACAGGGGGGGGGAAAGAGACAGAGGGGGGGAAAGAGACAGAGGGGGGGGAAGAGAGACAGAGGGGGGGGAAGAGAGACAGAGGGGGGGGAAGAGAGACAGAGGGGGGGGAAGAGAGACAGAGGGGGGGAAGAGAGACAGAGGGGGGGGAAGAGAGACAGAGGGGGGGGGGAAGAGAGACAGAGGGGGGGGAAGAGAGACAGAGGGGGGGGAAGAGAGACAGAGGGGGGGGAAGAGAGACAGAGGGGGGGGAAGAGAGACAGAGGGGGGGGGAAGAGAGACAGAGGGGGGGGAAGAGAGACAGAGGGGGGGGAAGAGAGACAGAGGGGGGGGAAGAGAGACAGAGGGGGGGGAAGAGAGACAGAGGGGGGGAAGAGAGACAGAGGGGGGGAAGAGAGACAGAGGGGGGGAAGAGAGACAGAGGGGGGGAAGAGAGACAGAGGGGGGGAAGAGAGACAGAGGGGGGGAAGAGAGACAGAGGGGGGGAAGAGAGACAGAGGGGGGGAAGAGAGACAGAGGGGGGGAAGAGAGACAGAGGGGGGGAAGAGAGACAGAGGGGGGGAAGAGAGACAGAGGGGGGGAAGAGAGACAGAGGGGGGGAAGAGAGACAGAGGGGGGGAAGAGAGACAGAGGGGGGGGGAAAGAGAGACAGAGGGGGAAAAAAGAGACAGAGGGGGAAAAAAGAGACAGAGGGGGGAAAAAGAGACAGAGGGGGGAAAAAGAGACAGAGGGGGGAAAAAGAGACAGAGGGGGGAAAAAGAGACAGAGGGGGGAAAAAGAGACAGAGGGGGGAAAAAGAGACAGAGGGGGGAAAAAGAGACAGATGGGGGAAAAAGAGACAGAGGGGGGAAAAAGAGACAGAGGGGGGAAAAAGAGACAGAGGGGGGAAAAAGAGACAGAGGGGGGAAAAAGAGACAGAGGGGGGAAAAAGAGACAGAGGGGGGAAAAAGAGACAGAGGGGGAAAAAAGAGACAGAGGGGGGAAAAAGAGACAGAGGGGGGAAAAGAGACAGAGGGGGGAAAAAGAGACAGAGGGGGGGAAAAGAGACAGAGGGGGGAAAAAGAGACAGAGGGGGGAAAAAGAGACAGAGGGGGGGAAAAGAGACAGAGGGGGGGAAAAGAGACAGAGGGGGGAAAAAGAGACAGAGGGGGGGAAAAGAGACAGAGGGGGGGAAAAGAGACAGAGGGGGGAAAAAGAGACAGAGGGGGGAAAAAGAGACAGAGGGGAAAAAAAGACAGAGGGGAAAAAAAGACAGAGGGGGGGGGAAGGAGACAGAGGGGGGAAAAAAGAGACAGAGGGAAAAAAGAGACAAAGAGGGAAAAAAGAGACAAAGAGGGAAAAAAGAGACAAAGAGAGGAAAAAAGAGACAGAGGGGGGAAAAAGAGACAGAGGGGGGAAAAAGAGACAGAGGGGGGAAAAAGAGACAGAGGGGGGAAAAAGAGACAGAGGGGGGAAAAAGAGACAGAGGGGGGAAAAAGAGACAGAGGGGGGAAAAAGAGACAGAGGGGGGAAAAAGAGACAGAGGGGGGAAAAAGAGACAGAGGGGGGAAAAAGAGACAGAGGGGGGAAAAAGAGACAGAGGGGGGAAAAAGAGACAGAGGGGGGAAAAAGAGACAGAGGGGGGAAAAAGAGACAGAGGGGGGAAAAAGAGACAGAGGGGGGAAAAAGAGACAGAGGGGGGAAAAAGAGACAGAGGGGGGAAAAAGAGACAGAGGGGGGAAAAAGAGACAGAGGGGGGAAAAAGAGACAGAGGCGGGAAAAAGAGACAGAGGGGGGAAAAAGAGACAGAGGGGGAAAAAAGAGACAGAGGGGAAAAAAAGACAGAGGGGAAAAAAAGACAGAGGGGAAAAAAGAGACAGAGGGGGGGGGGAAAGGAGACAGAGGGGGGAAAAAAGAGACAGAGGGAAAAAAGAGACAAAGAGGGAAAAAAGAGACAAAGAGGGGAAAAAAGAGACAAAGAGGGGAAAAAAGAGACAAAGAGGGAAAAAAGAGAGAGAGAAAAAAGGGCAAAGAGAAAAAAAAGAGAGAAAAAAAGGGCAAAGAGAAAAAAAAGAGAGAGAAAAAAAGGGCAAAGAGAAAAAAAAGAGACAAAGAGAGAAAAAAGGAGAAAGAGAAAAAAAAAGGAGAAAGAGGAAAAAAAAGGGAAAGAAAGAGAGAGAAAAAAGGAGAAAGAGATAGCAAGACGGATAGAGCGAGTGAGAGACAGACAGACAAACAGATAGACAGAGACCTTTGGCTTTTTTAAATTAGATATGTGCAACAAATACAAAGTGACCCTCTAAATAATCACCTCAGCAGCAGACTTACATTTTCTGTTCGCGTGGCGATCGGGTCCCTCTAGGTTCATACATTACAGTGTGTTCTCATCACAATCCAGTAACATGCTGTTTACCTTTACTGCTTTTATATGTTAATGTCCCTCCATTTATTATCTATTTGGGGTGAATTCAGTCCTATTTCTTTAAGCATATTCTAATTTTTTAATTTAGTTCTTAAACTGCACAGTGCGCGGTCATTCCTCTTATGGACAATGTAACACTGCTGATCCGCCAACCGTTTACATGCTGGAGAACAGGAACATACGCTCGGGCAACGCAGATGGGGGTCACTGCGTATGCAAAATGGTGGAAAACCGTGCGCCAAAAAGTCCATTTTGTCCGGAGAATTTTACCCTCCATTAAACTTCTGGCTGATGAACTCCATGCGATGTAATTGGGCGTCATTACCGTCTGCGCTTAGCCAAGACCAAATTGTCTGGCAGTTACACGTCCAGTAAGCGTTTTGGAGGGAGACCCCAAGCACTCCCCGTATCCACTAACCAGTAGACAAGAGACCACCTACTTCATACATAGTGTGTCCCGTGCCTGTCCTCTGCGCTGGATACAGAGGGAACCTCCTCCACAACGCGCTGCACAACATTCACTTCTGACTGTATATTCTAGCCATACAATTGTGCCCAATTCAGAATCTGGGATCGCGGGCCGCATCCTGCCAAGGGATTCACTTACAGCTCCACCCGCCCCAAAAAAAACCTAAGTGCCATTTGCTTTTCTCTACATGCTGTTTATTTTTGAACATATGTCGTCTACAAAACCTCCAGAGACCTAGAACTTTATTTATTTTTTTTAATTTGTACATCCCAGAATCCCCTGAGGAGCGTTACATGGCCCCTAATCTCCTGCACCTCCCCAGGGTCTCCACAAGGGGAAGCTGTGACCCCCACATACCTCCACCTGCAGCCGGACAGGAGCCGTGGGGTTGTTCTGTGCTTACAGGACCTGTGATGATGTCACCGTCATGTGATCAGTGTGTGGGAGGAGACAAGGGGTCACATGACCAGGTCTCTGCACAGTGGATGCAGGACTCTGCTGTGTGAGGATGTATTCAGAGAGTGGATGGAGGAGCATTACATGGCTGCTAATCTCCTGCACCTCCCCGGGGTCTCCACAAGGGGAAGCTGTGACCTCCACATACCTCCACCTGCAGCCGGACAGGAGCCGTGGGGTTGTTCTGTGCTTACAGGACCTGTGATGATGTCACCATCATGTGATCAGTGTGTGGGAGGAGACAAGGGGTCACATGACCAGGTCTCTGCTCAGTGGATGCAGGACTCTGCTGTGTGACCTGCAGTTTGTGTGTCCCATCAGGATGTATTCAGGGAGTGGATGGAGCAGAGCCGAGTGTGTGTGAGACGGAGGAGGAGAGCCGAGTGCGTGCGAGACGGAGGAGCGGAGCCGAGCGCGTGTCAGACGGAGGAGCGGAGCCGAGCGCGTGCGAGACGGAGGAGCGGAGCCGAGCGCGTGCGAGACGGAGGAGCGGAGCCGAGCGCGTGGGAGACGGAGGAGCGGAGCCGAGCGCGTGGGAGACGGAGGAGCGGAGCCGAGCGCGTGCCAGACGGAGGAGCGGAGCCGAGCGCGTGCCAGACGGAGGAGCGGAGCCGAGCGCGTGCCAGACGGAGGAGCGGAGCCGAGCGCGTGCCAGACGGAGGAGCGGAGCCGAGCGCGTGCCAGACGGAGGAGCGGAGCCGAGCGCGTGCCAGACGGAGGAGCGGAGCCGAGCGCGTGCGAGACGGAGGAGCGGAGCCGAGCGCGTGCGAGACGGAGGAGCGGAGCCGAGTGCGTGTGCGAGACGGAGGAGCGGAGCCGAGCGCGTGCGAGACGGAGGAGCGGAGCCGAGCGCGTGCAAGACGGAGGAGCGGAGCCGAGCGGCTGCGAGACGGAGGAGCGGAGCCGAGCGGCTGCGAGACGGAGGAGCGGAGCCGAGCGTGTGTGAGAGATGGAGGAGTATATATTTATTTTCCAGCATTCCCCCCCCCCCTTTTTTATACATCTAACATTTAATATCACCTCTCTAATTGTGTGCTCAAATTTTTCCTTCTTGTGTGTTTATTGCTAACGCCAGATAACCCCATCGCCCGATATTTATGGGGAATCAAGGATAGCTGACAACTCTTCTTATCTGTTATTTCGTCAGAATCCACAGCAGTTGCGTTAATTTGTTCCAGTCACAACTCCAAAATGTCTCCTGGCTGCTCCGTCCAATGGTCTGCCTCTTGGATGTGATAAATGATGAATTAGCCCAAACTTATTCAGCTCCTTTATGGGGACTACACCCAATGGGAAAACAATGAAATCCATAAAAGGAGGTTCTCTAGAAGGCCCAGACATGCCACCCAAGAGCTGCTCCTTTTACAGCTTGTCCCTTACGATGTCCCGATGCAGAAGGGCAGACCGAAGATTTTTATTGGAACATGGAACACAACGTAGATTGAGTGGAATACTAAAACCATCATGAAAACCCGAATACAGAAGTTGAGCCTTAAGCCTATCAAGGAACCTACTTAGAAATGGGTCCATCTCTGGTAGTTGCACTGGAGTCGTCCCTTTGCTCAAAATTAGAAGTTCCTTTTCCCTTTTCTTTCCTAAAGCAACAGGATGCCTCATAGGGAGAAATGGAGCACCACAGGCCAGGAACAGACATCTTTACTGCCAATATAACCAGTCTCAGTAACTCTGATTTGACCTTGGCCAAAGATCCAGGTAACATCAGTAAGAGAGCTATTTTAGCTGTTATGGACACCACCGATCTGGTCCTGTTATTGTAGAGAAGTTCCACATTGCTCCAGAGATCTCTAACTGCTGGGACCATGTATGTAGCATGGTCCCCGGACTGTCCTGGCATAGCTAACACACAGGGGAGATCTGGACATCCATTTGGTGCAGCCTCAACAGTGTCCTATACCAGTGCGATAGAATTTTAAAGTTCTGCTCCTGTAGTCTACCAAACTTGGTGCTCTTATGGCATAAGAGGAAGGCCCTCCTCCAGTCGGATCCGATACATTCACTCCCCAATTCTCACTCCCATTGCCCCGTACAAACGGGGGGGATTGTTCTCTGCCCCGCAGGTCAACAACAAATTGTATATTTAAGAGATCCCATGCTCAACAGAAGATGACGACATACACAGAGCTTCAAAGTGCGTCAGTGGCAGAGTGCAGTAGCCACCGGGCGCCAGGGACTCCACATAGCCCCTCATCTGAAAATAGCTCAGCTAGGCTCCCGGGCGAGGTCTAGAATCCTTGTAAAAATCCCCTAGGGGCTTTACCCCTGCTTGGGTGATCACCTCTTTAATTCATGGGATCGAACAACTAGAAAGGGACATGACCGTAGTTCTGACCCTTGAGGCTAAAAACTGAGGGTTGGCCACCAGAATACTCAGAGGGCCCGGGACGGATATCAACCCCGTCTTTGGGGCGAACCTTCCCTATACCCTAATGATTCCCAACAAAAGTGGTGAGAGGGTAGGAATTTCCCTCAGGAGTGGTTTTTGGATCCATGGGGTCCCCTGTGCCGTCTCTGACTCTGCCCCATGTTTTATTTACACCCACAGCTTGGAGCCCCTGCCCTGAAGCAACGTTAGTACAAAGTTTGCAAGGCTCGCCCTATAGTATAGGGAAAAGTCAGGGAGCCCCAATCCCCCCTTCTCCTTGGGGCGTGTAAGTAGCGTATAACCGAGGCAGGGTCTTCGCCCCCTCCATACAAAATTACTTATCAGGGAACGGATGTCAAGCAAATAGCGCCAGTCAAGACGGATGGGCAGAGTCTGGCATAGATAGAGGAACTTCTGTAAGTTCATTTTGACTGCATTGACTCTGCCCGTCCACTAGACATAAAGAGGGCTCCATCTCTCCAAGTTCACCTTAAGGCTAGACAGAAAAGGCCGAAAATTTAATAAAAAAATTTGGGCGGGGTCCGTGGGCAGATGCACCCCTAGATATCTAATAGAAGAGGAACAGATCTGAGAGCTCTTGAGCTCGGGTAAAGTCACATTTAAAAATTCAGATTTTTAAATGTTGACTATGAAATTGCTCACCCGCCCGTATTTCTTAAATTCTTTCATCACGACCGGCAACCCTACTCTGAGATTCACCAGGAACAGGAGGAGGTCATCCGCAAACAGCGCCATTTTATGTTTAGAGGAGCCCTCTGTTAAGCCCTTAACTGAAGCGTTTTTCCTTATAGCGTTGGCTAGAGACTCCATTGATAGAACATAGTGGAGAGGTGAGAGAGGACAACTCTGACGCGTGCCGTTATGGATCATTATGGTATCTGAAAGGACACTGTTTACCCTAATTCTATCCAAGGGGCAGTTATACAACTCCATGATCCAATCCCTCATCCTCTGCCCCAGACGCAATTGCAGTAGGGTCCCCTCCAAAAACCTCCACCTGACCCAGTCGAACGCCTTTTCTGCATCAACTGCGAGCAGGCAGAGCGGCTTATCTTCGCTCTAGTCCTATGGATCAGAGAGATAGATTTAATGGTGTTCCTGGCTTCTCTTCCAGGGACAAAACCCACTTGCTCTCTATGATTCTTGCTGATTCTATTAGCTATGAGCTTGGCAAACATCTTTATATCAATATTAATCAGGGACATAGGTCTATAATTTGCGCAGGGGGAGGGGTCTTTCCCTGGTTTCATGATAACTACAATATGCGCCTGGAGAGCCTGAGGTGGGAAGGAACTTCCCCTAGACACTTCATTAACCCCCTAATGACGCGGCCCTTTTTTCTTTTTCAATTTTCGTTTTTTTTCTCCCCCCTTCAAAAAAATCGTAACTTCTTTATTTATCCATCGACGTAGCTGTATGAGGGCTTGTATTTTGCGGGATGACTTGTTTTTTTAAATTCTGCCATTTACTGCACCATATAATGTACTGAAAAACTTTTTAAAAATTCCAAGTGGAGTAAAATGAGAAAAAAACAGACATTCCGCCATCTTTCAGTGCGTCTTGTTTCTACGGCGTAAAAACTGCAACAAAAGCGGCATGATAACTTTACTCTATGGGTCAGTACGATTACTACGATACCAAACTTGTATAGGTTTTTTTTATACTGTACTACTTTTTTTTTTTTTTTCAAAAATATTCGATGCTTTGATCTCTCCTGCTGTATGACGTAATGCTATATTACGTCATGCTGCTATTTGACAGGCAGTCTATCAACCCACCCCGTGAGGTTGGCTTGATAGGCAGTCTGCTAAGGCAGCCCTGGGGCCTTTAAGGAGGCTCCCGGCTGCCATGACACCTGCACGGCTCCCCCCAATCTCACCGCAGGGATGGGGGGGCTGTACGGGACTCCCGAACATAGTTCGGGAAATTTAAATGCCGCTGTCAGAATTGACAGCGGCATTTAAAGGGTAAAAAGCAGCTGATGCCCGCGCTGTATGAAAAGAGGTGGGCCCGCGACCTCTCTTCATACATACCCCGACGTTCCATGACGTACCCTTACGTCCTGGAGCGGAAAGGGGTTAAAGGAGTGCATCACAAGCGGAGAGGGTTCTTCTTTCGATATTTTGTAGAATCATGCCAAAAACCCATCAGGACCCGGCTTTTACCTAATTTTAGCTCCTTGATGCACTCCAATATCTCTTCCAAGGCAAAGTCAAAGCCCCAGACTCCTCCAGGTCTAAAGGACCTGGGCCAAACTCTTTTAAGTATGCTTCCTCTTCCTCTATGCTGGCTACACCTATCTTGGGCTCCCTCTCAATGTTATATAGCTTGTCGTAATATAGGCGAAATTCCTCTAAGATATCTCGAGTGGAGAAAGCAGGTTCTCCTCTAGCTTTTGTGTATTTTTGGGACAAACATCTGCGGCGCTCTGGAATGGAGAGACCGAGCTAACCACTGACCGCACTTATCTCCTGTTTCAAAAGCTTCCCTTGCGGATCCTGTCCCTATATGCTAACGTTTTCTGATCTAAGAGAGACAATCCGTTGGCAAAGGGATAAGGCATTGCTTGGGGTTCTCTTGTTTGCCATCTCTTGATCATGAAGAGATGACCGTAGTTCCCCCAATTCCTTTGAGCGATCTTTTTTCAATAAAGCTCTGTAGGAGATTAGCGTTCCTCTCAGGACACACTTCAGGGCTTCCCGTTTTAGCAGAGCTCGCATTTCGTCCTTTTGGTGATCTTTTATGAAATTGGCTGTGGAAGATTTTATATCTTGAACGCAAAGGGGATCTCTTAATTAGTTATCATTTAGCCTACTTACTTTTGTGCGAATGTCGCCTTGCAAACACACAAATTCCGCGTAAACCGGAGCGTGATCTGACCGGATGAAAGGTCCTATTAAGCTGGAAGGCTGGAAATCTAAAAGCCTATTGGAGACCCAAAAATAATCTACTCTGCGTAACTGTTATGTGCTGACGAGTGGAATGTATAATCCCTGACGCCCGGGTATAGGACACGCCACAAATCTACCAGCTGCAGCCTTACCAGTTCTCTCAAAAGAGAGTGTGTTGCCTCCCACGAGACAGATGACCTACCAGAGGAAGAGTCATGTTTCGGATCGATCGCCAGGTTGAAATTGCCTCCCAGAACGATGGCTGCACCGTCTGCGAACTTCGCTAGTTCCCTTAGGATAGAGATTCTAAAAGAGGTCTGCACCTGGTTCGGAAAGTAAAGATTACTTTACCCAACACTTCAGCCTTAATGAATAAGAATCATCCTTCTGGGTCGCATTGCACTCCGAGGAGCTGAATCTGCAGAGATCTGTGAAAAGCAATTGACACACCTCCCGCCTTACGTGCGGGATCTGGACTATGATGTCATGTGGGGAAAAATTTGGTGGAACATATTGGTATCTCACCAGCCCTGAAGTGTGTCTCTTGGAATAGGAGCACCTTCATCCTTTCTTTTGCAAATGGTAAAGTATTTGACCTCTTTTAGATGGGTTATTCAGCCCTTTGGCATTATAGGTGCAAACCGTTAGACTAAACTTGATGGTAGACAAAGAAAAGCCGCATTGCATTCCTAAGCAAGGGTCTAAATTGGATAGGGGGGGAGGAAAAACCGGTAGACGGAAAGGAAAGGAGGGGGAGTGAGTAAAAAATAACAATAACCTGAAAACATCAGAAAGTGTTGGAAACACCACAGAAATTGATCGGGAACAGCAGGGGCAGCATGCATGAATGCATCTAAAGCTTCCAGGTCACACTATTAAGCTAAATTGTGGACAAGAGCCTGCCTGGTGGTCACCCCCCTAACAATTTAGCTGGGCCAGACCATAATCACCAAGGCACACGCGCTGGCACATTTTAGCTAAGCACCACACAAGGTGCAACGAAGGCCAATCACCACCTGCGGGTGACACCACTGCCTCTTCTCCTGTGTTACATGCTGGCATTGCTGTCCATTTCCCGCCAGGACGCAGACACGAGCCTGCGTGCACAATGTTCTGAAATTTTTCCCAGCACAGCATTCAGCTGTTCCCATCCCAGACGGAGTAAAGCGCACCCCTTCGCCTACTCAGTAGTCCACAGCGTACTGAAATTTTTCCCAGCGCAGCTTCCAGCTGTACTCATGCCACACAGTTGCTTGAGATAAACAGACATGAGGGTGGTGTGGCTAAGGTCATATTGAATGAGGAAGAACAGGAGACAAACACTGCAGAGGGTTGGCAGGGCCTGGCAGTGACCCTCTTTGAAATTGTGGGCGACAGCCCACAATGCTGTTGAGAATTGCTGATAAAATAACGTATGATCATAATTCCAATCCCATACCACCTCTGTCACAAAATTTCATGAGCCACAAACGTGGGCATAAAGGGGACTCAGATGCCAGTACTTCTACACATCTACACAATAGAGCAACCCATTCTAAAACAAAAGATTTTTTTACGCAGAGTATAGGTGCACCCTTGAAAGATTTGTTTACCAAGAGTGCAGGTAAAAACCTGAAAGATTTTTTGAGCGACAGCTCATACTTGCTTAATGGGATTCAGGTGGCGGTCTACCGACAGGCAAGCTACCACCTGTGCCAGCCCCTGCCTCTCCCCGAGGGGCTTTTTGACCAGTGCTCCAGGGAAAGACAGCATGTAGTATAAAGAAATTAGAGTGGCCAATCCAGGAGATGACATAATAAGCCGGAGAAACCATGACCAAGGTAGGACCCGCAATCCTCGGGGTGGGTAGCACGTGAGCGGATCCACGGTCAGACTCTGTCCCAGCCTCCACCATGTTTACCCAATGTGCAGTCAGGGAGATGTAGAGTCCCTGCCTGCCAGCACTTGTCCACGTGTCGGTGGTTAAGTGGACCTTCCCAGTGACCGTGTTGGTGAGGGCACGGTTGATATTCCGTGACACGTGCTGGTGTAGGGCGGGGACAACACAGCGGGAAAAATAGTGGCGACTGGGGACCGAGTAGCGTGGGATGGTTGTCGCCATGAGGTTGCAGAAAGCCTCACTTTCGACCAGCCTAAATGGAAGCATCACCAGGCTCAGCAGTTTGCTGATATGCACTTTAACGATTGTGCATGCGGGTGGGTGGCCGCATATTTGCGCTTGCGTTCAAATGCTTCTGTAATGAGCAGCTGAACGCTGCGCTGGGACACATTGGTGGAGGCAGTGGAGGTGAAGGGGTGGGTGCAGGCTGGGAGATGCTCGTGCCTGCATCCTGGGAGGGGGATTACATCTCAGTGCCAGCATGTGACACAGGGGAAGAGGCAGTGGTGTGACCCGCAGTCGGTGAATGGCCTTCATTCCACCTTGTCGGGTGCTTAGCTATCATAGGCCTGCGCATGCTGGTGGTGGTCAGGCTGGTAGTGGTGGCTTCCCTGCTGATCTTGGTGCAGCACAGTTTGCACACCACTGTTCGTCCGTCGTCCCCGCTCTTTTAGAAAAAAAACTCCAGACCTTTGAACATCTAGCCCTCTGCTCAGGAGCTTGCCGCGAGGAGGTGCTGTGGCGAACACTTGGTAGATTACTTGTTCTGGCCGTGCTTCTCCCTCTGACCCCCCACTGCCTCTTCCAACCTGTTCTGGTGCTGCACTTGCCTCCCCCTCTGAAGCCCTGTCTTCAGTAGGCTTACCAACCCAGGTCGGGTCAGTCCCCTCATCATCCACCAGCTCTTCCTCTGAATCCTCAGTCTGCTCGTCCCTCAGACTTACTGCCCTAATAACAACCTCACTGACAGACAACTGTGTTTCATCATCATCATCAACAAATACCTTGAGACACTACTTGGAAGTCCCCACCCTCATCACCCTGAGACTGCGAAAGGTCCAAATTTGGGCATCGGTCACGACAAACCCCTCAGGTGGCTCAATAACCATTTTTTCCAACTCAGGGAAGGGATCTGAGAACAGTTCCTGTGAGTATGCCTGTTCTGAATCTCTCCTTTTCCTGGAGTGACCAGGCTGGGAGGAAGAGCAGCCTGAGGATTCAGAGGTCCAGCCCCTTGGCTGGCATGAGTGGACTCCGTGGAAGACTGGGTGTTGGATAAATTACTGAACGCGTTATCCGCTATCCACGTCATCACTTGATCGCACTGTTGTGCTTTTAATAATGGTCTACCACGCGGACCTGCAAACTGTGAGATAAAGCTATTGAGTGTAGATACACGGCATTCTACTTTGCCCTCAGCAGCAAGCACTGTTTCACCCCACCCAGGACCTTGGCCTTTGCCCACACCCTCATTTGGACGCCCACGTCCTCGACCTCAACCCTTACACCTAGTCTTCATTATCTTGTATAATGCACCCCGTCAAAAATTCTACGCAAACTGTGAGGTATTTTGCATATGCTTTAAGCCCAAAATAGACACTGTAAACTGTGTATAGCCTTGTCAGATAGTGTGGATTGACAGGACACACACAGGAGTATGTAGTGTACACTTTAAGCCCAAAATACAAACTGTAAACTGCATATAGTCTTGTTAGATAGTGTCGATTGACAGGACGCACACAGGGGTATATAGTGTACGCTTTAAGCCCAAAATAAAAACTGTAAACTGCGTACAGTCGAGTTAGATAGTATGCATCGACAGGAGGCACACAGGGGTATGTAGCGTATGCTTTAAACCCCAAAAAACAACTATAAACTGCGTGCAGTCAAGTTAGATAGTATGCATCAACAGGAGGCACACGGGTATATAGTGTACGCTTTAAAGGGGTTGTCTCGCGAAAGCAAGTGGGGTTAAGCACTTCTGTATGGCCATATTAATGCACTTTGTAATATACATCGTGCATTAAATATGAGCCATACAGAAGTTATTCACTTACCTTCTCTGCGCTGGCGTCCCCATCTCCATGGCTCCGTCTAACTTCAGCGTCTAATCGCCCGATTAGACGCGCTTGCGCAGAAGGGTCTTCTGCCTTCGGCTCGGTCTAAAATATGTACGAGGTATTGGTTCATATTTAAGCTACTTTACGGCTAATTAGGCCTCTGCAGCAGCAAATGAAGTGGCTACATTTGGAGGAGCACCGGACCCTCTTTATCTGCTCCTGAGTGTAACTGCAAGGTAGTGTGCTATGGGGTCTTATTGAACGATGAACTCAGGTTCTTTACACTTTTAAGACTTCTTAGGTTCATTGCAGTTTCAACATCACAATGCCATTGATAACAGAATATGGGCACTGAATTCATGCTGCTAAAATGGTCCCGTTCCAGAATTTGTACCTTCTGGACGGAGTTAATCTTCTTTATAAGGTGGTCAATCTCCACCACCAACTACAACTGGGGTATGACTGATGGCTCTTCCTGATGAGGAGCAGTGGAAACATCAGATGCGTATATTGTGATACACATAACTACAGTGATGAGATGGATGGAGTGGAGACTCTGTAGTCGGTCTCAGTGCTGTAATAGGTTTGATTTGATTATCTCCAATGAAATTATCTGTTTGAAAACCAGAAAGTTTCTCAACTAGTCCTACAGGATCCTCACTATTTCTACACATAACACCTCCCAGCTCCCTCTCATCTCCAGAGGTCTGAGGTGATAGCTTACCATTTATAGAACACAAGCATGTAAGGTTTAACACATTTATTAGTGATTAGTAACAAGTTTTGGGACCAAATTATATATATTAATGTGAAATATTCTATACACATGGTTGATATATAGATGTGCTATCTGGGTTCTATATGATTTTCTGATAACAGACATTAGTTGGCAGTTGCATATATTTCTTAATCATCTTTGGATTTTTTTTCTTGTACTATATATCATCTAAAAAAAGGGAAAAGAAAATGGATTCATCCTTGATAAGTTATTTGATGTTTAACAATATGAGATTTGTGAGCGCTGCAATTGCCAAATTCAAAACATTTATGTTTTTTCCCACATGAGTTTTTTGATTGTCAACTGGATTTGACTTCCAAGTAAAATATTCCCAACATTCAGGATATGAAAATAGTTTCTCCCCTGAGTGACTTCTCTGATGTACAAGATGATTTGATTTAGCTGTAAACTTTTCCCACATTTAGAGCATTTATTGTTTTTTCCTTATGTGAATTCTCTGATGTACAGCAAGATGTGATTTCTGGCTAAAACATTTCCCACATTCAGAACATGAATATGGTTTCTCCTCTGTGTGAATTCTCTGATGTACAGCAAGATGCGATTTCAGCCTAAAACATTTCTCACATTCTGTACATGAATATGGCTTCTCCCCTGTGTGAGTTTTCAGATGTCTAACAAGAGTTGATTTCTGCGTGAAACATTTCCCACAATCAGAACATGAAAATGGCTTTTTTCCTGTGTGAATTCTCTGATGTAACACAAGATTTGATTTTCGGTTAAACCGCTTCCCACATTCTAAACATGAAAAAGACTGCTCCCCTGTGTGAATTTTCTCATGTGTAATAAGAGCATATCTACGTGAGAAAGATTTTCCACATTCAGAACATGAATTAGGCTTCTTTCCTGTGTGAACTCTTTGATGTACAGCAAGATGTGATTTATGCCCAAAACACCTCCCACAATCAGAACATGAATATAGTTTCTCTCCTTTGTGAATTTGCTGATGTTTGTCAAGTTCAGATTTATAGTTAAAACATTTCTCACATTTCGAACATGACAATGGCTTCTCTCCTTTGTGAATTGTCTGATGTTTAACAAGTTTTGATTTTTGGTTAAAACACTTTCCACATTCAGAACATGAATATGGCTTCTTCCCTGTATGAGTTCTCTGATGTGTCACAAGATGTGCTTGTTGGTTGAAACATTTCCCACATTCAGAACATGAAAATGGCTTCCGACCTGTGTGAATTCTCTGATGTTTAACAAGATCTGATTTATTGTTAAACCGTTTCCCACATTCAGAACATGAATATGGCTTCTCCCCTGTGTGAATTCTCTGATGTATCACTAGATGTGCTTGTTGGTTAAAACAATTCCCACATTCAGAACATGAATATGGCTTCTCCCCTGTGTGAATTCTGTGATGTTTAACAAGATCTGATTTATGGTTAAAAGATTTCCCACATTCAGAACATGAATATGGCTTCTCCCCTGTGTGAACACTTTGATGTTTAACATCCGTTCTGTACATTTTATTTTGTTTAACATTCTGTAATGAATCAGAAGATGGAACCTGTTTAGAAGGATCAGAGGATAGATTTTTGCTGTGAATGGCTGAGGGTATATTTGGGATAATAGCAGGTTCCTCATATGTATCTTGTATGTCACCAGGATCATCCACTTTACAATCTGTTGACATCAGATGTCCAGTTGAGCTCCGGGTATCGACATCTACCAAGAAAAAAAACAGATCTTAATATTTTTTATTATAACATTACAATTATACTGATTGTATGAACATTTTATATACAGATGTCAAACTAATTGTAAGGCTGGTATTAAAACTCAATCAATATAATTAGTGCAGCATCTAATCTACTGACAACATCCTAATAGACTGATTAGTTTAGGCAATAGGCTTATTTGTTGTGTTTCTAATCTCTCCATTGAAATAGAGTATTTACATGCTGATTTCAACCCATGCAGTGATAGTAATTTACTGCATACAGCAAACGCTCTGTATGTAGTAAAGCTGCTTCTGATTCGTGGCTCATACAGCTAGTAAGGTAACAGAGCACAGGAGCTTTTAGAAGAAAGTATCATATATTATTCAGGTTTCTTGGGAGAGTAAGAACACCTCCAGTTTTCATTCCATTGAAAAGGACAAATAGTACAGAATCACAGAGAAGTGCAACGTGTTTTGGAGGGGTTATAAACGTATTTGCCTCCTTTTTCAAGCATGGGACATAGGGATATAAAGCCCCTATATGCTTTCATGCTTGCTTTTAAGCGAACCTAGAGGCTCATTGGTGCCTGCAAACTCCTCATCCAAGTAAGTGCATCCTCTATTTTTCTGTAAACCACCCACTGATCACTGGGTGAATTGCTGATGTGTTGGATACTGGGGATATGAAGATACATATCTTTCATGTCAATGGATAACAGAAACTCCCCTGATTCCATGGACGTAATGACAGATCTCAACAATTCCACGTGGAAGTTTTGAACCTGGACAAATTGATAGTAGTTTGTAGTTGTCTTATTAATCTCCTGCCGGACGGTATTATTTGTGTATGCAGGTATTTTACTATATTGCTGGTATATGGGCCGCCCACGGATCTGTGATTGTATGATGTGGGGTGACTCCATTGTCAGAAATGGTTGTCCAGGGAAGAGTCACATACACAATGATTAAAGACTCGTCATAAGGTGCGCATTCTTTCTCCGATTTGTGACTTTTTTAATATGGATTTTAAAAAGCTGCTATCTGGAGTCTCCATGTGCGGGACTGATAGATTTATACTTCATGTGATTTAAATGAGCCATTAATTTTTTTTAGAGTAGCGAATAGTGAAAACAATGCTTAACATGGTCTTTGGCTAAATAAGGAAATATACAGCTGAAAACCCCAACAACACAGACTCTTCTCTACATGTAGTCTCACCTGGGGGGTCATCTGTAGGGATCCCCTCCTTACACTGCTGATCCCCCCTCACATGTGTCTCTGTAGCATCAATAGGGATCAGATCTTCATCTGGATTCACAAGCTGTGAAATATTGTAAAAGTCATCACACAGTTGGAGAAGTCGTGTGGAAGGTTTTATATGGCCAGAAAAGGTCATTAATTAGTATGAGGAGCCGGAATGACATGACAGCAGTAGTGATCTGGGCCAAATAGCTGCAGGTCTCCTGTATAACTCCAACCTGTTGCTTCTTTATTCCAACCAGAAGTCTCCAGAACCAGAAAATAGTGATAAGATGTGGAGATCTAATGTCTGCGGTCGGCTGTAATCCCGCCATCTCCAGCTTTCTCATTACACAAGTATCAATCATATAATAAGACTGAACACAAGACCTTCCCAGCCGTCCTACAGACCAGAGGGGAGATTTCACGAGACCTTCTCTCCATCTACCTGATCATCCTGTGGAAGAAGAGGCCGGGGACATCTCTCAGCTGCTGTTCTCTTACTGGATCCACCTGCAGAAAACACAGACAGCCACTGAATTCATTCTCTACATACAAATAATAAAGGCCGTGTGGATTTAGTCCTGTCTATTACCTGGTAATGGGGGGGACTGGTGGTCCTCCATCATGACGTCCTTGTACAGATCCTTGTGTCCTTCTAAATACTCCCACTCCTCCATGGAGAAATAGACAGTGACGTCCTGACACCTTATAGGAACCTGACAACACAATGATACCGTCATCACCCAGACACGTTATACCGCCATAGTGTTACTGTATAATGTCCCAGCATTCCCAGCAGCGTCACCTCTCCAGTCAGCAGCTCAATCATCTTGTTGGTGAGTTCTAGGATCTTCTGCTCATTGATCTCCTCCAGTATCAGGGAGTGAGGTGGAGGCCCTGTGATTGGGCTCAGGGGTCTTCCCCATCCATCAGACATCGGGGCCTGACAGCCATCACTAGAAGTCTTCTTCACTATCGTGTAATCCTGTTTATGGGGAAATACATCCATAAATATCACTGCAGACATTCCCAGAGTCCTTCATGTCTCGGGTTATGGCCAACCATTAGTAAGATTCTCCTCACATCTGTGTTCATCATCTCCGTTGTTCTACTCAGTCACAGGAGCAGAAGAACAAAATGATCAGAGTTTTGGTTCTGTTAGATGACAGACAATAATGACCCCCAACAACCTCCAATTGCCTTATAGTAGATCTTTTCTGATGAATCGGCAGTAAATCCTCTGCCGTAGATGTGAGCAGAGACTGACATAGATAAGAATGATGGAACGTGACGTCATCCCCAGAATATCTCACCTTCCCTGTAAGCTGGAAGAGTATCTCTAGGGTGAGGGTGAATATACTCTCCGCCATCTTGTCCCGGTTCCTCTCCATCCTTGTCAGGTCAATCAGGAATACTATCTGATATAGAAGATATCAGCCGAGGATCCTGAATGGGAAGAAGACGAGACAATGTAAACCACCCCAAATCTCTGGATTATAGGGGATTCAAAGATGGCTATAAATAAGGGTGTATTCACACGGGCGATTTTGCAGTACGATTTCTGTGCGTTGCGGGATGCACACAAATCGCATGGGAATTGAACTAATTATTCTACATGTGCGATTTTTCTCTCGGACTGACAGTTAGAGATAGAGAGATCGCAGTGTGTCTTATTTTTGGGTGATATCGCTCATTACTTTCTATATATTTGGTATCATCATATCCGTAACGACAAATTGAACACAATTTCCTACAGGGCAAAAAGCGTAAAAAAAAACTGAGGCAAAATGCTTATTTGTTTCATTTTACCTCCCCCCCCCAAAAAAAACAATAAAAGTGATAAAAAAGCTGTACGTACCCCAAAATGGTACCCATAAAAACTACAGCTTGTTACACACAAAAAGCCCCTCACCGAGCTCCGTCCATGGAAACTTAAAACGGTTATAGGATTTGGAATGCAGCTATTTAGAAAAAATTGTAATTTCCAAAAAGGGGTTTATTGTAGAAAAGTGGAAAACAAAGAAGCATTTTGATATCATTGCAATCGAACCGACCTGCACAAAAATGTATTGTGCCAGTTATGCTGCATGATGAACGCTGTATAAAAAAAAAAAAAAACAATGGCAGAATTGATCTGTTTTCTCTCAGCCAATCAGAGTCTGCAGCATCACCGTCCCAAACTCCTGGCATCACACCACCCAGGATATTAGCACTGATTGGAAGCAGAAGTCGCCTGACCTCCACCATGGGCTCAGAGGAGGCAAGAATACTTTTTTATTTTACGGGGAGCCCAGCAGCTAGAAGAAAAATTTCTAGTGACAAAACCCCTTTAAATAACTAATATGCTACCGTTTTATGTCTAAACAAACAATGACAAGATGACTAAAGGCGCCTTCACACTGGTGAGAAAATCGCAAGAGTGAGTGAAAACGCATGATTATAAAAGCAATGATTTTCAATGGTTTCATTCTCATTTGCGATGTTTTCACGAAAAAGAAAAATCACAGCATCTCCTTACTTTTTGTGATATCTGCCATTCTTTGCGATGTAGCCACCGGCCCTGAAAACAATGGGAGAAGATCGCGATCCTCTGCCGCTGCTGTTACAGTGGCGGCTGGGGATTCCTTCATCCCCCGTGTGACCTCGGTGCAGGAAGCTTATCATAGTGATCACAGACCATATAAGACCCGGACCATTGACTGGCATCCACTTGCTATGGCAACCCATTTGTGCTCCATACTTACATGGTTCTCCCTCTGTGAGCCTTTTATATGTCGCAATCAGCATTGATTGTAACATGTAAATGGTTAATAGCTGGCATTGATGTTCTCACCGATCCCTGCTGTTGCAGTGGGAGGCCAGCTGTCAGTTGCATACATATAAGCCCCGGAGCTGGAAGGGGTTAACCAGGGGGATTTATGACGCTATGAAGATACAACATGTTATCCGCTATTTCTTCCCCAGTGATTTGTAGCAGTCCGGCCGCTGAAGAAGGATCGGGCGGCCAAAACGTGTCCAGCGCTTCCGCTAAATGCTACAAACAGCACATCCAGCCGGGAGCTGCGAGCCGAGAAGTTCTGGGGGATTTACTGGTTTCAGAAGACGGAAGATTCTGGAGCGACGAGACGGCGGCTGCACCTCCCAAACCCCAGAGCATCAGTGAGCCGGCGGCCGCGAGGAACGGGGTAAGACTCCTCCGGAGCGCCGGCAGAAGCTGCTGTCCGTCTGCAGCCGCTCAGCAGAAGGGGCTCCCAGGACTAAAGACCTCATGGGGGATTCTGGGGCCGCAGGAGGCAGAAAAAGGGTCATTTTGTGGGGATTTGGGGAAAGCGCTCGTTCTATCAGTTGTGTCACTTATTTATATTCTTCTGGGGGGATTTTGTCCGGATTGTAGAAAGCGAATTTGTAGTGGAGGCCGAATAATCCTGATTGTAGCTGGAGATGTTCTCTGCCTTCCGGAGGCTTCTATTCCCAGTCATGTTGCAGGCCTGCCAATAGGGGGCGCTGCAGAGGCCTTGTACCATCTCCTATGTACATCCCAGACTCCCCAGAGGAGCGTTACATGGCCGCTAATCTCCTGCACCTCCCGGGGGTCTCCACAAGGGGAAGCTGTGACCCCCACATACCTCCACCTGCAGCCGGACAGGAGCCGTGGGGTTGTTCTGTGCTTACAGGACCTGTGATGATGTCACCGTCATGTGATCAGTGTGTGGGAGGAGACAAGGGGTCACATGACCAGGTCTCTCTGCTCAGTTGATGCAGGACTCTGCTGTGTGAGGATGTATTCAGAGAGTGGATGGAGCAGAGCCGAGCGTGTGCGAGACGGAGGAGCGGAGCCAAACTAATAATAATAATCTTTATTTATATAGCGCCAACATATTCCGCAGCGCTTGTAATACAGAGGAAATAAAACAAAACCACGGTCACATGTAGTAATCAGCTGATGGAGACAGTAAGGCTGAGGGTCCTGCTCCAACAAGCTTACATACTACAATAACGGGGTGATACAGAAGGTAAAGGGGCTGGAGATGTGCACGGTATGGTGAGGTGGAGAGTGAGGGATGCTATACACATAGACAATGGTCAGACCGTATAGTCGCCGAATCGGTGTGACTGCAGGGGGCGGTTGGTTACAGCTAGCAGGAACTGCAGTCGGTAGGTCAGGGAGCATGTTATCAGGAGGAGAACAGAGGGGTTTGGTTTAAGGGATATGGTATGCCTCCCAGAAGAGGTCGTTTTAGTGTGTCAGGGATTGCCCGGATAGTTTTGGGTAGTGCGTTCCAGAGGACTGGTGCTGCTCTGGAGAAGTCTTGGAGGCGGGAGAGAGAGGTTTGAATTAGACGGGCACGCAGTCTGATTTAGAAACTACTGAAGGTAGACACATGAAATTTGGACAATAGAGATCCAGAAACACACGTTTTTGTTTTTTTATTTAGCCCCTAAGGGGGAGAAAAGTGGGGTCAAAGTTAACATGGGAAAACCATATCTAATGCACTTATGAACTTCAAACTTGGCAATAAATCTATTGAACAGATGACTAAACATGTATTTTACCGAATCTCAAAAACACGGAACTAAATATTGTCCGGATGCTACTAAATCGCACAAATTACCCTAAATAATATCGGAGCACGAGGGGAATCGCTGGGAGGATTTCGCCATTTTATCTCATGACGGTAAAGGGAAGCATTCTAACAGTTCTGCTGTCTGTTTTGCGGATGTCGGACCGCACACTTCTGGTGGTTTGTAGTACGCAATGAACGCAATTCAAACCCGCCCGTGGACAGGCAGCCTAACAGACATTTTCATGTTTGCCAGCGTTATATAGCTGTATCGCATACACTCCACATTCCTCAACTTGAAAGTACTTCTAATTCTAGGAAAACTGCAAAAAAAATGTCGATGACTACAAGATAACTTGTGATCTTTATGTATTTTGGTGCGCTGAATCCAAAAATCACATCCGTTTCCTCCAGTCAAAAAATTGGTGTTTATTAATAAAATGTTATAGTAAAAATGTAATGTGAGCGGAATTATAATTTATTGTTGTATTGGTATGGTTGTGGTCTCTGGAATGTATATGGGATGTCCTTGATTAGCACATGTTACACAGTGACTAAAATGTGTTGGCTAGAAAGAGGTTCCTGAGTAACCAATGAAATTATTCTATTTAGGATGTTCCAACCCCTTTTGTTCAACATACTACAGAACTTGTCTGAATTGATATTAACACTCTTTTTAGAGCTGCACATGCTGTTGTGTTTCATAAGCTGAACCGGTTCATTCATTATGCAAATAATCTGGTCAACAGAATATACTTTGTAAAAGGTTAGCTTTAGCACTATCTGTAACATTATCTCTCTCTCTCTGGCTGCCTGCACACGGGCGGTAATCCAAACGCAATCCTATGCAATCCTATGCAGACGGACGCAGTTTGGCCGCGCGAAATATCGCGCGGCAAACAAACCGCGGCATGTCCTATTTCTGTGCGGGGCTCGCACATGAAAGAGCCGGGGCCGCCGGGCGCGGGTGAGTACACGCTCGTCCCTGCAGGCGCTCGGGTCGGGTCCCGCGGTGAGAATCCTCGCCGCCGGATCCAGCCCGCTCGTCTGCAGGCGGCCTCTCTGTCTCTCTCTCTCTCTCTCTATATATATATATATATATATATATATATATATATATATATATATATACATACATACTGTGGTCCCCCAAAAATAAGTCCTACCCCGATAATAAGCCCTATCCATATTTTCAGGGGGGTTGAAATATGAGCCCTCCCCAGAAAAAAAGCCATAGCTACACTAGGTTAAAGAAAAAAGCAATACTCACCTAGCCGCCGACGACTGTGTCCCTGCCCCTGGTTTTCGTCACTGCGGCAGGCTGCAGACCTCAGCATTGAAAGGATTCTCTTTTGGTGATGGGGCTTTGAATACCCCGCCCTCAATACAAGAGCACTATGATTGGATCGAGTGCCAGCCAATCAAAGCAGGAACTCGATCATTCACAGCCATTCAGTGAATGACATAACTGAATGGCTGTGATCGGTTGATCGAGCGCCAGCTCTGATTGGCTGGCGCGCGATCCAATCACAGTGCTTACCGGAGGTGGTGTATTCAAAGCCCCATCAACAGGAGAAGAGAATCCTGTCAGCGCTAAGAACTGCAGCCTGCCACAGCGGGAGCGAAACATGCCAGTGGCGAAGTGAGTATTGCTTTTTTTTACCTTATTACTTATACTCACCAAGCCGCTGGCGTGTGTACCTCGTGCTGCGGCAGGCTGCAGTCCTTAGCACTGTCAGGATTCTCTTCTCCTGGTAACAGAGCTTTGAATACCCTGCCTCCAGTAAGCACTGTGATTGCATAGAGCGCCAGCCAATCAGAGACAGCGCTTGATCAACCAATCACAGCGCTTACCGGAGACTGGGTATTCAAAGCCCCATTACCAGGGGAAGAGAATCCTGTCAGCGCTGAGGACTGCAGCCTGCCACAGCGTGAGGGACACAGACGCTGGCAGCTAGATTAGTATAAGACACCCCCTGAAAATAAGACACCGTGTCTCTTTTCAGGCAAAAAATAATATGACAGTGTCTTGTTTTCAAGGAAACATGGTAGTCTTTGTTGAATATATCATCCAATACTTAAACAGTTCATGGATGGTACAGGAATGATCCTGATATTGTTAGGTACACTGTTCAGACACAATCCTCTGTCTCTGCCTCTAGCAGATGCAGGTGTTGTCCTGCTCTCTCTGTTCCCTGGGATTATACTATTCTCCTCCAACATTCACGTGGTTAAGTGCTTCTGGATCTCCTTGTAAGCAGCTCTGGGCAAGATACTTTCCCCAGTTCTCATCAGTGTACGGGGTTTGTACATCTAGTATCTTACCTCCAATACTGGGGTCATCTGTCAGCTATGGTGGATTGGGTCATCACCTACCCGGTAGGTTGACACAGTGGTTCCACATACACAGACATTGCAGTACACTGAAGCCATGGATCCCACTGTCTCCAACCACGGAGGTCTTCCTGAATTACTCCAGGAACTACTGCATCAACGGGAGAGGCACAAGCAATATCTGGTGTACGTTCACAATGTGAGTACCCATTTTGGTAATGTTTCTCCCTTCATAGCGGTACCGCAGTCCTACGCTGTTATGGCAACTGCTGCACCATCCCCACTGGCAGCCTTTGTCTCCAGCCCTTGTCTAACTGCACCACCTCATTACGAGGGAGACCCCAGACAATGTTGCAGTTTTGGTAATCAGCGTACCTTGCACTTTAAACTTTTGCTACATTTTTTTCCCTCAGATTGTACCAAGATCGCATTTATAATGCCTCACCTTTCAGGCCAGGCCTTGGATGTGGATCAATCCCCTCTAAGAGCGCAATGATCCACTGGTTAATAACCACGGTCTGTTCATAGAGTCTTTTCGGAGGGTGTTTGACGAGCCCAGTCGTTCATCTTCAGCTGCGTCTGCCCTGCTACATCTCCGTCACAATAACCTCACTGTCAGACAATATGCTATTCAGTTCCGAACTTTGGCCTCAGAGCTGGGGTAGACCAACAAAGCTCTGGTAGCAGCATTTTGGGAGAGACTAGCAGGGCGCCTCAAAGATAAGTTGGTGGTTTGTGAGGTCCCTATCTCTCTGGATGCTCTGATTTCTCTGGCTATGAGGATTTACCTGTTGAAAAGAAAGAAAGATCTAGGGAAGTTATGCAAGAGAGATTAATCCGTCTGTCTCCACGGTTCCAGTGACCACTTGTCTTCTCACCGACCGCTACTCAATCTAGCGATCCTGAGCCTATGCAGGTCGATCAGCTCAGACTATCCAAGGAAGAGCGTGCACATAGACATTTAAGAATCTTTGCATGTATTGCCGATCTCCAGGTCACCTTGTTTACGCTTGTCCCCTCAAACCAGGAAACTCCTCCACCTAGAGCCAGTTGGAGAGGCTACCCTAGGTGAGGATTGCTCCTCTCCCTTGTTGAACTTGCCTTTTAACCATGGTTCTTTCCGGTGTCCAGGTTTCAGTGGTGGACTTCCCGTAATCAGGCTCTACAGGGAACTTCCTTCAACAAGCTCGGTGGACCACCACCAGATTCCTGTCCGGCATCTCGAGAGACCACTCATGGTAACCACAATCAATGGTAGTACCCTCTCTGAGGTGATCCAGTTTGTCACAGAGCTAAGGATTGGAGTCCTTCCTTCTGAGAGGATTCCCTGCTGCTGCTGTCTGGGGCGACCAGCTCTCTACTCCTGGGCTTGCCATGGCTCCAATTACATAACTCCACCTTGGACTGGAGTACAGGCGAGGTATTAAGTTGGGGTACCACCTACTATACCAAGTACTTGCATGCAGTTCACCAGGTCACTTTACCATCTAACCTCCAGGGCCTTTTGGAGCCTTGTCATGGTTTTGTAGACGTCTTTGACAAGAAAGAGGCTGAATGTCTGGTACTGCATCACCCCTACAATTGTCCTATTGAGCTTGTGCCTGGTTCTGTGCCTTCTTGAGGTAGAGTATACCCTCTTTCTCGAGACTCAGGCCACGTCTGAATATGTTAAGGACAACTTGGCCAAAGGGTCAAGCCATACGTCCTTATCCCCTGCCGGGCTCAGATTTTTCTTCATTAAAAAGGATGGGTCGTTACGGCCCTGTATTGACTATCGTAGTCTGAACGCGTTCACAGTTAAGAATCAATATCCATTACCGTTGTTTCCAGAGCTATTCGATCACCTGAGTGGTGCTCGGATTTTCACCAAGCTCGACCTCCATGGTGCTTATAACTTGATTCGCATTAGCGAAGGAGATGAGTGGACACTATGAATACTTGGTGATGCCACTTGACCTGGTTAACATCCCAGCCATCTTTCAGGAATTTGTTAACCTTTTCAGAGATCTTCTTCATCAATGCGTTGTCGTGTACTTGGACGATATTCAGATTTTTTCCCCAGATATACCCTCGCCCCGGAGAGAGCTTCGCACGGTGCTCCAGTGATTAAGTGAGAATCGTCTGTTTGCTAAATTTGAGAAATGTGCCTTCGAAAGTGAGTCGCTTCCCTTTTTGGGATATATTGTCTCCAAGAAGGGTTTGGAGATGGACCCTGAGAAAGTCTCTGCAGTCCTGAATTGGCCTTGTCTCTTTGGACTTTGGGCAATCCAATGATTCCTAGGTTTTGTGAACTATTATCAAAAGTTTATTCCGCACTTCTCCTTCCTGACTTCTCCCATCTCTGCTCTCACACGAAAGGGAGTTGATGCCAAGCAGTGGCCCCCAGAAGCAGAATCCACTTTTCAAGCTCTAAAGCTAGCCTACTCATCTGCGTCCATGCTGCACCAACCAGAGGGCATGAAACAGTTCTTTCTGAAGATCGATGCTTCTTCCTCGGGTGCAGGGGTGGTCCTTTTGCAAAAAGGTGCATCTGGCAAGAGGGTGACATGCATTTTTTTTTATCAAAGTCATTTTCCATGGCAGAGTGGAATTTCTCTATAGAACAGTGTTCCCCAACTCCAGTCCTCAGGGACCCCCAACAGGTCATGTTTTCAGGATTTCCTCATTGTTGCACAGGTGATGTAATTATTGTCGGTGCCTCAGACATTGCCACAGGGGTTCTTACTATTGGATATCCTGAAAACATGAGCTGTTGGTGGTCCCTGAGGACTGGAGTTGAGAAATACCGTGTTTGGGTGCATTCAGACGACTGTATATCAGCTGGGTATTCACGCCCAGTCTATATACGGCGTTTCTCTCTGCAGGGGGGAGCCTGGAAGAGCCAGGAGCAGGAACTGCGCTCCCGCCCCCTCTCTGCCTCCTCTCCGCCCCTCTGCACTATTTTCGATGAGGAGAGGCGGGAGGAGGGTGGAGCTAATTCCCAGCACTTAGCCCCACCCCTGTTCCACCTCCTCTCATTGCAAATAGTGCAGAGGGGCCGCGAGGAGGCGGGAGCTCAGTGCACTGCTCCTGGCTCTTCCAGGCTCCCCCCCCCTGCAGAGAGGGACGCCGTATATCAGCTGGGCGTGAAAACCGAGCCGATATACGATCGTGTGAATCCACCCTTTGAGGAAGCTTCTCATCCCACTGTAATGTACGGCGACCATACAAATCCAATATATCTTCAGACCGCATGGCGGCTTATTCCCCGTTTACGCTCGCTGGTCCTTGTTTATTTGCACGGTTCAATTTTATATTGTATTTTCGGTCTGCTAATTAGAATATTAACCCTTTCCAATCCATTTATTTTTTTCTCATCCATTCTCCCCAGCTCCAAATAAATTGGAGCTGGGGAGAATGGATGAGAAAGAATACATTTTCCCTTCACCCTCCTGATCTGACAGAGTTTAGGAGGGTGCGGGTGGTCACTACACCGTGGGGGGAATGCTGAAGTAATACTTTCGCATTCTCTCTTCTGCCTCCCAGCTTGGTGATCATGTGACAGCTGGGGTCAGGTGACACCCGGCGATCACATGATCGCTGGGCGGAATGCAGAAGTAATACTTCCACATTCTCCCTTCAGCCCCCTGGCTCGGCGATCATGTGACCGCTGGGGGTCAGGTGACACCAGCGGTCACACGATCGCCGTCCGGAATCTCCGTGCATTACATAACGCTAATTGAGCGCTATGCAATGTGTAAAGGAGAAGGCAGAAAAGGTTAAAAACCCTTTCTGCCTTCTCCATGGGGGGGTCTTCGATGAGGATCAGTGCAGGTGTATCTGCACCCGATGTGTCTGACGATGCACTCCTGCACTGCAGTGTCGGCCTGTCCCGACATTGAGGCTGTGGAGGAAAATGATGATGTCGGGGCAGGCCTGACATTGGATTGGAAAGGGTTAAAGCTGATGCGCCATGCAGAGCATTTGACTGTAATGACTTAGAGGAGGTTCTGCAATTTATCATCGAACCTCCCACATCGGTAACCGTAGCTCCTGGTCGGGTGAAGGATATCAATTTCCCAGGTGCATTAGATACGGTTTCCTATACATACAAACTCTGACCCCCCTTTTCTCCCCCTTGGGGGCTGAATTTCCAAAACTCCTTTCTTCGTGGATCTCTACGTTATACAGAGAAGCTGTGGGCCAAATTACATGTTTCTGACTCCAGTAGTTCCGGCTCTGCGGCGATGTATCCGTCAGTCATTCTATATATATATATATATATATATATATATATATATGTAGATACAGGAGAGGTACACAGGGTGCTGACAGTTTATTGTTTCCTGCTTGTTGGGTTCGATAGTAGATTGGGGAAGTAATCAATAAAGGATTGTGAGGTTTGACTCTCAGCTCAACCACTGATTGGCTGTTTGTAGGGTGAGCGATGTGGCCTCTTTAGTGTCTGCCAAGCACAGCGCTGTACATTGCTTAGTGGTTGTATCTGGTACTGCAGTTTAATTTCATTCACTTGAAGGGTACAAAATTGCAGGAAAGTCATATGGCTGATAAACATGAGGTTTCAGGCCAAAGAGGAGGCGGCAGTACTAAGCTAAAGGCTACGGCCCTTTATAAGGTATATAATATATATACCGTATATACCGGCGTATAAGACGACTTTAGAACCCCGAAAAATCTGCTCTGAAGTCGGGGGTCGTCTTATACACCGGTAATACAAAAAAAAAAGTGTAAAAAAAAAAATTCATTACTCACCTCCCCCGGCGTTCTGTCGCGCTCCGGCAGGATGTCGCTCGCTCCTCGTCCCCGGCGCAGCATTGCTTTCTGAATGCGGGGCTTGAAATCCCCGCCTCCAGAAAGCTAATAGACACGCCGTCAGCCAGTTACAGCCATTCAATGACAGCATTGAATGGGTGTGATTGCTAACACACGTGCGCCTTCAGCCAATCACACCCATTCAATGCTGTCATTGAATGGCTGTAACTGGCTGACGGCGTGTGTATTAGCTTTCTGGAGGCGGGGATTTCAAGCCCCGCATTCAGAAAGCAATGCTGCGCCGGGGACCAGGAGCGAGCGACAGCCTGCCGGAGCGAGCGACATCCTGCCGGAGCGCGACAGAACGCCGGGGGAGGTGAGTAATGATTTTTTTTTTTCTCCACTGTATTGCCGGCGTATAAGGTGAAAGTTGGGGGGTCGTCTTATACGCCGGTATATACGGTAAGTAGTAGAAGAGTTATCTATAGATAAATCACTTTTAAATTTATTTAATCACGTTTATTTGTCCTGCACCCTAGAAGCAGTGGCAGTTTTAAAAAAATTATATTCACTGCAATGAGGCATACACATTATACATAGTACATCACATATTTAGAGCACCGCATGCACATCACACATATATATTTCACCCTCAGCTCTGCTCCTCCGTCTCACACACACTCGGCTCTGCTCCATCCACTCTCTGAATACATCCTCACACAGCAGAGTCCTGCATCCACTGAGCGGAGAGACCTGGTCATGTGACCCCTTGTCTCCTCCCACACACTGATCACATGACGGTGACGTCATCACAGGTCCTGTAAGCACAGAACAACCACGCGGCTCCTGCCTGGCTGTAGGTGGAGGTATGTGGGGGTCACAGCTTCCCCTTGTGGAGACCCCGGGGAGGTGCAGGAGATTAGCGGCCATGTAATGCCCCATTTACAGGGCATCAGCTGTGGGGTAAACCATACTTAACAGTCCGTCCCAGTGACGCTCACTGCTGGCTGTTACACAGGAGTGACTATTACTGGCATTGTTCTGAGTGTGGCCACCATGGGAGGGGGGTGAGCGATCTCTCCCCCTGCCGCCTCCATTCACTGTAAGCAAACAGTCATTCAAAACTGACCGACTGATGCTCTGGGGTTTGGGAGGTGCAGCCGCCGTCTCGTCGCTCCAGAATCTTCCGTCTTCTGAAACCAGTAAATCCCCCAGAACTTCTCGGCTCGCAGCTCCCGGCTGGATGTGCTGTTTGTAGCATTTAGCGGGAAGCGCTGGACACGTTTTGGCCGCCCGATCCTTCTTCAGCGGCCGGACTGCTACAAATCACTGGGGAAGAAACAGCTGATAACATGTTGTATCTTCATAGCGTCATAAATCCCCCTGGTTAACCCCTTCCTGCTCTGGGGCTTATATGTACACGCTGGGTGATGTTCTCACCCAGCTGGCCTCCCGCTGCAGCAGCAGGGATCGGTGAGAACATCAGTGCCCGCAGTTAACCCCTTACATGACGCAATGAATGTTGATCACGACATGTGAAAGGCTCACTGAGGAAGAGCCATGTAAACATGGAGGGCGAGTGGGTTGCCATGGCAAATAAATGCGTCAATAGCGTCCGGGTCTGTGATCACTAGGATAAGCTATGATGCACTGCAGTACAGAAGTATAGCGGTGTATTATCAGAGCGATCATAGCATTACCGGTCCAATTTCCCTCCGACGTTCACTGATTGTGGCTTCAGTGCATCACTGATTTTAGAAACACCATTTATAATTCTGTTTTCACTATATCGTGGAAATTTGCAGTACAAACAGGAAATACAGGACGCCACCAGCGCTGCCAACGCAAGATTGTACGTGGCACATTATTGGCTGATGGAATGTGTTCTGTCTCGGGCGCTGATTGGCTCACTTATCGTATCGTCGGTCTGTTTGCTTACCTTTGTGATTGTTTGGCAGATTGATTTGTGTAAATATAACACCGCTACTTTGCGGATTTTCATGTATTGCAGGGGTCTGTGGAACGTAACCCCCGCGATAGACAAGGGATTACTGTGTGTGTATGTATGTATACATACATACATACATACATTAACTTTGGTATCGCATAATTGTACCAGCCTGCAGAAAAAAGTTGTCATTTATGCTGCATGATTAACTCCTACACATACAGCTCAGCTCCTCCGGCCCATACACATACCGCTCAGCACACTCGGCTCTGCCGTTCCGTGTCGCACGCAGGCTCGGCTCTGCCGTTCCGTGTCGCACGCACGCAGGCTCGGCTCTGCCGTTCCGTGTCGCACGCACGCACGCAGGCTCGGCTCTGCCGTTCCGTGTCGCACGCACGCACGCAGTCTCGGCTCTGCCGTTCCGTGTCGCACGCACGCAGGCTCGGCTCTGCCGTTCCGTGTCGCACGCACGCAGGCTCGGCTCTGCCATTCCGTGTCGCACGCAGGCTCGGCTCTGCCGTTCCGTCTCGCACGCACGCAGGCTCGGCTCTGCCGTTCCGTGTCGCACGCACGCAGGCTCGGCTCTGCCGTTCCGTGTCGCACGCACGCAGGCTCGGCTCTGCCGTTCCGTGTCGCACGCAGGCTCGGCACGCAGGCTCGGCTCTGCCGTTCCGTGTCGCACGCACGCAGGCTGGGCTCTGCCGTTCCGTGTCGCACGCACGCAGGCTGGGCTCTGCCGTTCCGTGTCGCACGCACGCAGGCTGGGCTCTGCCGTTCCGTGTCGCACGCACGCAGGCTGGGCTCTGCCGTTCCGTGTCGCACGCACGCAGGCTGGGCTCTGCCGTTCCGTGTCGCACGCACGCAGGTTCGGCTCTGCCGTTCCGTGTCGCACACACGCACGCAGGCTCGGCTCTGCCGTTCCGTGTCGCACACACGCACGCAGGCTCGGCTCTGCCGTTCCGTGTCGCACACACGCACGCAGGCTCGGCTCTGCCGTTCCGTGTCGCACACACGCACGCAGGCTCGGCTCTGCCGTTCCGTGTCGCACGCACGCAGGCTCGGCTCTGCCGTTCCGTGTCGCACGCACGCAGGCTCGGCTCTGCCGTTCCGTGTCGCACGCACGCAGGCTCGGCTCTGCCGTTCCGTGTCGCACGCACGCAGGCTCGGCTCTGCCGTTCCGTGTCGCACGCACGCAGGCTCGACTCTGCCGTTCCGTGTCGCACGCTCGGCTCTGCCCCTCCGTCTAACACGCGCGCACGCTCGGCTCTGCCCCTCCGTCTCGCACGCTCGGCCCTGCCCCTCCGTCTCGCACGCTCGGCCCTGCCCCTCCGTCTCGCACGCTCGGCTCTGCCCCTCCGTCTCGCACGCGCTCGGCTCTGCCCCTCCGTCTCGCACGCGCTCGGCTCTGCCCCTCCGTCTCGCACGCGCTCGGCTCTGCCCCTCCGTCTCGCACGCGCTCGGCTCTGCCCCTCCGTCTCGCACGCGCTCGGCTCTGCCCCTCCGTCGCGCTCGGCTCTGCCCCTCCGTCGCGCTCGGCTCTGCCCCTCCGTCGCGCTCGGCTCTGCCCCTCCGTCTCGCACGGCTCTGCCCCTCCGTCTCGCACGGCTCTGCCCCTCCGTCTCGCACGGCTCTGCCCCTCCGTCTCGCACGGCTCTGCCCCTCCGTCGCGCACGGCTCTGCCCCTCCGTCGCGCACGGCTCTGCCCCTCCGTCGCGCTCGGCTCTGCCCCTCCGTCGCGCTCGGCTCTGCCCCTCCGTCGCGCTCGGCTCTGCCCCTCCGTCGCGCTCGGCTCTGCCCCTCCGTCGCGCTCGGCTCTGCCCCTCCGTCGCGCTCGGCTCTGCCCCTCCGTCTCGCTCGGCTCTGCCCCTCCGTCTCGCTCGGCTCTGCCCCTCCGTCTCGCACGGCTCTGCCCCTCCGTCTCGCACGGCTCTGCCCCTCCGTCTCGCACGGCTCTGCCCCTCCGTCTCGCACGGCTCTGCCCCTCCGTCTCGCACGGCTCTGCCCCTCCGTCTCGCACGCGCTCGGCTCTGCCCCTCCGTCTCGCACGCGCTCGGCTCTGCCCCTCCGTCTCGCACGCGCTCGGCTCTGCCCCTCCGTCTCGCACGCGCTCGGCTCTGCCCCTCCGTCTCGCACGCGCTCGGCTCTGCCCCTCCGTCTCGCACGCGCTCGGCTCTGCCCCTCCGTCTCGCACGCGCTCGGCTCTGCCCCTCCGTCTCGCACGCGCTCGGCTCTGCCCCTCCGTCTCGCACGCGCTCGGCTCTGCCCCTCCGTCTCGCACGCTCTCGCCTCTGCCCCTCCGTCTCGCACGCTCTCGGCTCTGCCCCTCCGTCTCGCACGCGCTCGCCTCTGCCCCTCCGTCTCGCACGCGCTCGCCTCTGCCCCTCCGTCTCGCACGCGCTCGCCTCTGCCCCTCCGTCTCGCACGCGCTCGGCTCTGCCCCTCCGTCTCGCACGCGCTCGGCTCTGCCCCTCCGTCTCGCACGCGCTCGGCTCTGCCCCTCCGTCTCGCACGCGCTCGGCTCTGCCCCTCCGTCTCGCACGCGCTCGGCTCTGCCCCTCCGTCTCGCACGCGCTCGGCTCTGCCCCTCCGTCTCGCACGCGCTCGGCTCTGCCCCTCCGTCTCGCACGCGCTCGGCTCTGCCCCTCCGTCTCGCACGCGCTCGGCTCTGCCCCTCCGTCTCGCACGCGCTCGGCTCTCCTCCATACGCTCTCTGAATATATCCTGATGGGACACAAAAACTGCTGGTCACACAGCAGAGTCCTGCATGTAAGCAATGGAGGAGTGGAGCCATAGAACCTAAGAGTTGGAAGGGACCTCCAGGGTCATCGGGTCCAACCCCCTGCTCAGTGCAGGATTCACTAAATCATCCCAGACAGATATTTGTCCAGCCTTTGTTTGAACACTTCCACTGAAGAACTCACCACCTCCTGTGGTAACCTGTTCCATTCATTGATCCCCCTCACTGTCTAATATCTGATCTGTGTCTCCTCCCTTTGTTTCATCCCATTGCTTCTGGTCTTTCCTTGTGCAAATGAGGATAGGGCTGATCCCTCTGCACTGTGACAGCCCTTCAGATATTTGTAGACCGCTATTAAGTCTCCTCTCAGCCTTCTTTTTTGCAATTCCCAGATCCTTTAACCGTTCCTCATAGGACATGATTTGCAGACCGCTCAACATCTTGGTAACTCTTCTCTGAACTTGCTCCAGTTTGTCTATGTCTTTTTTAAAGTCGGGTGCCCAGAACCGTGATCCCACTTCGGCCTTATGGTGGTGTTTTCTTTGTATGGTGGATAAATACATTGCGACATAGAAGAAAGGAAACTAACTTTATTAAATAGTCATTAAAAGACAAAATGTGTGTATGTTAAAAGGACTTAAAACTACTGTGATGCGATAAGCAATATTAAAAGTTATGGTGGAATGTTTGGACAAATGGGACCCTGGTAGTTTCCAGGGGAGATAGTAAAACTACACTAATAGACTAGCTGTGGAATCCAAATAAAACAATAGGCAGCCTCAAGCATAAATTTTATGCGTAGAAAACTTGCCCTCATGTTGGCTGTTGGTCCGTGCATGGTGTACCGGGCAGAGAGGCAGAGCGGAGTGCGTATGGCTTCTCCCCAGTTTACAAAGTAATATAGGAGGGGAACATTTTCAACTTGATAAAGTTAGGGAGAGGAAAAAAAGGAGACAGGATGAGAAAAGATACAAAGCGTTTGTACTGGATTATATTTTTCTCCACAGGTTTCAGGGTATTCTGTAGCTTCCTAATTGTATAGGCCAGGCCAGGCCAGGTCAGACACAAATGATGAGTCTCAGGTCTAAGCTGGGTCTGCCTGGTATGTCGTCCAGACCCTCACTTTATTGAAACACATAATACCTGCCCTTTATGGGGCGTATAACAGATTACATCAGTAACATGTAGGATTCCCATACGTTGGGCCATATGGAATTCTCCGCCCCCCTCCCCATACCTCTCTCAAGTCCAATGTATAAGCCAGTCTTTGTATTCTCAACATGTGGTCAAGCAAAAGTAGTTCCTTTGTTCCACAAGTTGAGGGGGGGAAAGTGGGGGAAAACGCCCAAAATGCATACAAGTAATACAGTATAGGAATGTGACTAACTCTTATAGGCTGGAGAAGAGCTTTACATTAGGCTAAAGTTATAGAACACATCTTTCACCATGCCATTGTCCAGCAATTACCATAATGAAATTATGCAGCCATTAGCCTCTACAGAGTTAAATCACTACAGCTGCGTAATACATCTAGTTTATTACAAATCAATAGACATTTTACGCTAATTAAACTTCATGTCTACTACAGCCTTATTTAGAAGATTGCACATATGTGTTCATAAAATGAGCTTACATGTGACTGACACAATATTTACAGAAGAGTGCATGTAGGTCCCTGGTCCAATATTGGTCCCGCAGTCCTAGAAATCACTGACACTCCCCTTGCACAGCAGATACAATGAATGCTATATGCAGTTTAATTGAGGATGCCTTTGAAAGTGGGATTATAAATAAAAGAGAAAAGGAATTTTTGATAGTCACCTTAATTTACCGATATTTTACCACCTTCCCAAGATACATAGACAACTCTATAACCCACCAGGCAGATCCATTATATCTGGCATAAATTCAATAATAAGTAATTCATCACCCTACTGTATATCGACATTATTTTACAGAGCTATGTTCCACACCTCACATCTTACTTAACCCCTTGAGTGGTGGGTTTCCTACCACCCTGTCGTGCCCACCAGGGCAGGTTTTTTTAAATGGTCTAATCATTGAATTTCAACTAATTTTGCAGTTGCATCTCAAAAGCCATAACTTTTTCATTTTTCCATTGACATGGCCATATAAGGGCTTGTTTTTTGCGGGACAAGTTGTGATTTTTTAAACTAGGGGGAGGGAAAAAAGAAATGGGGAAAAAAGAAAAAAAGGGGCCATGTCATTAAGGGGTTAAATAATGTATTAACTTCCTTCTCTGGGTCATTACGACGCATGGATACCACAAGTGTGATTGTATTTTTGATTTTTTTACAAAGTAAAAGGAGACAAGTGTTTTTATAATTTTTTAACTTTTTTTAAATTTTTTTTGTGTCCCTTTAGGGGACTTCCACAGGGACCCATCAGGACCCCCTGATCACATTCCGGGGGTCCGATGGTGACAGCCCTTTACATGCTGCAGTGACAGCCCTTTACATGCTGCAGTCACATAGACTGCAGCATGTAAAGGGTTAACACAGCAGAGATCGGAGGTTTTCTCTGATCTCTGCTGTAAGAGCTGGTACCTAGCTGTCCTCTGACAGCTAACAACCAGCTCTCCCTGCCACAGAGACCATCGGCTTGCTTCTGACAAGCCGATGGTCTCTATGGCAACCTGTAAACAAAGCAGGAGATTGCCGGCATATCGGCAATATCTTCTGCTGGTTTTTCAAAGCCCTTGCTTTGTTCTCTGTGGGTCTGTGCAGGCAGAGCACAATGTCACAACTTGTGGCATTGTGCTCTGCAGCTCCCATAGTGATACATAGCCCGGAAATCTTCCAGGCTATGTTGTTACGAGCAGTGGAGCTCGTCCCGGAAATTTTCCGGGCGTGCCACTCAAGGGGTTAAAGGATACCCCATCACTTATCAATATTTTATTCGAGGTAGAATGGCAACCCACATACAGATGGGCTACCTTGGATATCAGTTCCCTCTATCCAAATATCCCTCACAATTTAAGGGTTAAATATCGTCTCCTTGATTCTAGATTTAGATCACACATTGCTGGAAGAACAAAAACGGTTTATTTTAAATGGGATTCATTAATTTTAACTAACAACTGTTTTTCTTTTAATGGAAAATTGTTCAAACAGATTAAGGGGACGGCCATGGGCACCAGATTCACGCCAAGTTTTGCGAATCTGTATGTGGGAGATTTTGAAAATAAATTTATTCCAATCCTAAATGGCATGATATAAAATTTTATAAACGATCTATAGATGACATTGCTTCTATGGAATGGTTCGGATAAAGAATTTATAGCCTTTAACACCTTTTTTAACCAAAACAATTTTAACCTTAACTGTAGAAAGATTGAATACTTGGATCCTATTCTAGATCCTGATACTAGGAAAATCATCACCAAAGCCTTCTCAGTTTCAAGAGTGCCCATCACAAAAAGTGTAGCAAACCAGAACTTGTTAGGACAGCGCCTCACGGAAATAGTATCACCTGCCAGTGCGACTATCATTGGGTCGGCCGCACCCGGACAACTAGGTCTTTCCACAACTCGCCATCTTAACGAAAAAGAAGAATCACATCTTCTGTACGTTCCTGTTAGAGATGAGCGAACGTACTCGTCCGAGCTTGATACTCGTTTGAGTATTAGCGTGTTCGAGATGCTCGTTATTCGAAACGAGCACCACACGATGTTCGAGTTACTTTCACTTTCATCTCTGAGACGTTAGCGCGCTTTTCTGGCCAATAGAAAGACAGGGAAGGCATTACAACTTCCCCCTGCGACGTTCAAGCCCTATACCACCCCCCTGCAGTGAGTGGCTGGTGAGATCAGGTGTCACCCGAGTATATAAATCAGCCCCTCCCGCGGCTCGCCACACATGCATTCTGACACTGTTCAGGGAAAGTGCTGTCTTGCTGGAGTTGCTATAGGGAGAGTGTTAGGAGTTATTTTAGGCTTCAAGAACCCCAACGGTCCTTCTTAGGGCCACATCTGACCGTGTGCAGTACTGTTGAGGCTGCTTTTTGCAGTGTTGCACTTTTTTTTTTTTTTTTGTATATCGGCCGTGCAGAGCATTGCATCCAGAGCATTGCGTCCTGCAGTAATTTTACATAGTCCAGAGCCAGTAGTGGTGAGGCAGGGACAGTGAAAGACATATACAGTCTATATAGGCAGTGGGCTTTTCCAAAAAAATTTGGGGAAAAAAATCTATTTGGGCTGCCTGTGACCGTCCTCAGTGTACTGCGTCTCTGCTGGGGGTAGTTGCCCTAATTCATACGCAGCCAGCTAAGTGTTACAGCAGGCTTGCGCAAAATTCTTTCCTGGCTCTGCTAGCGTTCCGTAAGCCTCCAACCACAGGCCAATAAGCGGCACATTTAATTACAGTGTTCTGTTTCTGCACTACTGGTAATACAGCATGCTGAGGGGTAGGGGTAGGCCTAGAGGACGTGGACGCGGGCGAGGACGCGGAGGCCCAAGTCAGGGTGTGGGCACAGGCCGAGCTCCTGATCCAGGTGTATCGCAGCCGACTGCTGCGGGTTCAGGAGAGAGGCACGTTTCTGGCGTCCCCACATTCATCTCACAATTAATGGGTCCACACGGTAGACCTTTATTAGAAAATGAGCAGTGTGAGCAGGTCCTGTCGTGGATGGCAGAAAGTGCATCCAGCAATCTATCGACCACCCAGACTTCTGCGCCATCCACTGCTGCAACTCTGAATCCTCTGGCTGCTGCTCCTCCTTCCTCCCAGCCTTCTCACTCCATTACAATTACACATTTTGAGGAGCAGGCAGACTCTCAGGAACTGTGCTCGGGCCCCTGCCCAGAATGGGCAGCAATGGTTCCTCTCCCACCGGAGGAGTTTGTTGTGACCGATGCCCAACCTTTGGAAAGTTCCCGGGGTCCGGGGGATGAGGCTGGGGACTTCCGGCAAGTGTCTCAAGAGCTTTCAGTGGGTGAGGAGGACGATGACGATGAGACACAGTTGTCTATCACTCAGGTAGTAGTAAGGGCAGTAAGTCCGAGGGAGGAGCGCACAGAGGATTCGGAGGAAGAGCAGATGGACGATGAGGTGACTGACCAGACCTGGTTTGCTAAGCCTACTGAGGACAGGTTTTCAGAGGGGGAGGCAAGTGCAGCAGAAGGGCAGGTTGGAAGAGGCAGTGGGGTGGCCAGGGGTAGAGGCAGGGCCAGACCAAAAAATCCACCAACTGTTTCCCAAAGCGCCCCCTCGCGCCATGCCACCCTGCAGAGGCCGAGGTGCTCAAAGGTCTGGCAGTTTTTCACTGAGAGTGCAGACGACCGACGAACAGTGGTGTGCAACCTTTGTCGCGCCAAGATCAGCCGGGGAGCCACCACCACCAGCATGCGCAGGCATATGATGGCCAAGCACCCCACAAGGTGGGACGAAGGCCGTTTGCTCCTCCGGTTTGCACCACTGCCTCTCCCCCTGTGCCCCAACCTGTCACCGAGATCCAACCCCCCTCTCAGGACACAGGCACTACCGTCTCCTGGCCTGCACCCACACCCTCACCTCCGCTGTCCTCGGCCCCATCCACCAATGTCTGTCAGCGCACCGTCCAGCCGTCGCTATCGCAAGTGTTTGAGCGCAAGCGCAAGTACGCCGCCACGCACCCGCACGCTCAAGCGTTAAACGTGCACATAGCCAAATTTATCAGCCTGGAGATGCTGCCGTATAGGGTTGTGGAAACGGAGGCTTTCAAACACATGATGGCGGCGGCCCCGCGCTACTCAGTTCCCAGTCGCCACTACTCTTCCCGATGTGCCGTCCCAGCCCTGCACGACCACGTCTCCCGCAACATTGTACGCGCCCTCACCAACGCGGTTACTGCAAAGGTCCACTTAACAACGGACACGTGGACAAGCACAGGCGGGCAGGGCCACTATATCTCCCTGACGGCACATTGGGTGAATTTAGTGGAGGCTGGGACAGAGTCAGAGCCTGGGACCGCTCACGTCCTACCCACCCCCAGAATTGCGGGCCCCAGCTCGGTGCTGGTATCTGCGGCGGTGTATGCTTCCTCCACTAAACCACCCTCCTCCAACGCAACCTCTGTCTCGCAATCAAGATGTGTCAGCAGCAGCACGTCGCCAGCAGTCAGTGTCGCGCGGCACGGCAGCACAGCGGTGGGCAAGCGTCAGCAGGCCGTGCTGAAACTACTCAGCTTAGGAGAGAAGAGGCACACGGCCCACGAACTGCTGCAGGGTCTGACAGAGCAGACCGACCGCTGGCTTGCGCCGCTGAGCCTCCAACCGGGCATGGTCGTGTGTGACAACGGCCGTAACCTGGTGGCGGCTCTGCAGCTCGGCAGCCTCACGCACGTGCCATGCCTGGCCCACGTCTTTAATTTGGTGGTTCAGCGCTTTCTGAAAAGCTACCCACACTCGTCAGACCTGCTCGAAAAGGTGCGCCGCCTCTGCGCACATTTCCACAAGTCCCACACGGACGCTGCCACCCTGCGCACCCTGCAACATCGGTTTAATCTGCCAGTGCACTGACTGCTGTGCGACGTGCCCACACGGTGGAACTCTACGCTCCACATGTTGGCCAGGCTCTATGAGCAGCGTAGAGCTATAGTGGAATACCAACTCCAACATGGGCGGCGTAGTGGGAGTCAGCCTCCTCAATTCTTTACACAAGAGTGGGCCTGGTTGGCAGACATCTGCCAGGTCCTTGGAAACTTTGAGGAGTCTACCCAGATGGTGAGCGGGGATACTGCAATCATTAGCGTCACCATTCCTCTGCTATGCCTCTTGAGAAGTTCCCTGCAAAGCATAAAGGCAGACGCTTTGTGCTCGGAAACAGAGGCGGGGGAAGACAGTATGTCGCTAGATAGTCAGAGCACCCTCCTGTCTATATCTCAGAGCGTTGAGGAGGAGGAGCATGAGGAGGATGAGGAGGAGGGGGAAGAGACAGCTTGGCCCACTGCTGAGGGTACCCATGCTGCTTGCCTGTCATCCTTTCAGCGTGTATGGCCTGAGGAGGAGGAGGATCCTGAAAGTGATCTTCCTAGTGAGGACAGCCATGTGTTGCGTACAGGTACCCTGGCACACATGGCTGACTTCATGTTAGGATGCCTTTCTCGTGACCCTCGCGTTACACCCATTCTGGCCACTACGGATTACTGAGTGTACACACTGCTCTACCCACGGTATAAGGAGAACCTTTCCACTCTCATACCCGAAGAGGAAAGGGGTTCGAGAGTGATGCTATACCACAGGACCCTGGCGGACAAGCTGATGGTAAAATTCCCATTCGACAGCGCTAGTGGCAAAAGGCGCAGTTCCGAGGGCCAGGTAGCAGGGGAGGCGCGGAGATCAGGCAGCATGTACAGCACAGGCAGGGGAACACTCTCTAAGGCCTTTGACAGCTTTCTGGCTCCCCAGCAAGACTGTGTCACCGCTCCCCAGTCAAGGCTGAGTCGGCGGGAGCACTGTAAAAGGATAGTGAGGGAGTACGTAGCCGATCGCACGACCGTCCTCCGTGACGCCTCTGCCCCCTACAACTACTGGGTGTCGAAGCTGGACACGTAGCCTGAACTCGCGCTGTATGCCCTGGAGGTGCTTGCTTGTCCTGCGGCTAGCGTCTTGTCAGAGAGGGTGTTTAGTGCGGCTGGGGGAATCATCACGGATAAGCGTACCCGCCTGTCAACCGACAGTGCCGACAGGCTTACACTCATCAAGATGAACAAAGCCTGGATTTCCCCAGCCTTCTCTTCTCCACCAGCGGACAGCAGCAATACCTAAACAATACGTAGGCTGCACCCGCGGATGGAAGCATTGTTCTCTATCACCATCAAAAACGTGGACCTTTTAGCTTCATCAATCTGTGTATAATATTCATCCTCCTCCTCCTGCTCCTCCTCCTAAAACCTCACGTAATCACGCCGAACGGGCAATTTTTCTTAGGCCCACAAGGCTCAGTCATATAATTTTTGTAAACATTTTTTATACGTTTCAATGCTCATTAAAGCGTTGAAACTTTCACCTCAACCAATTTTTATTTTAACTGGGCTGCCTCCTGGCCTAGTTACCAATTAAGCCACATTAACCAAAGCGATTAATGGGTTTCACCTGCCCTCTTGGTTGGGCATGGGCAATTTTTCTGAGGTACATTAGTACTGTTGGTACACCAATTTTTGTGGTGCCCTCGCCTACAGTGTAATCCAATTAATTTTTTGCCCACCTGCATTAAAGCTGACGTTACATCAGCTGTGCTGGGCACTGCAATGGGATATATTTATGTACCGTTGGCGGGTTCCAGGGAGCCACCCATGCTGTCGGTCCACACGGAGTTGTAACTGCATGTGTCCACTTCTAAAGAACCCCAGTCTGACTGAGGCATGCAGTGTGGGCCGAAGCCCACCTGCAGTAAACATGACATTACCTCAGCTGTGATGGGCAATGCAATGGGATATATTTATGTACCGCCAGTGGCTACCTGGCACCCACCCATGCTGTCGGTCCATAGGGACTTCACAATAGGGAGTTGTACCTGCCTGTGTCTATGAATTAAAAACCCCGGTCAGGTTGGGGCATGCAGTGTGGTCCGAAGCCCACCTGCATTTAATCTGACGTTCGCTCTGCTGTCCAGGGCACTGCAATGGGATACATTTATGTACAGCCGGTGGGTTCCAGGGAGCCACCCATGCTGTGGGTGCATACGGAATTCCCATTGCGGAGTTGTACCTGCCTGTGACTATTTATAAAAAACCGCGGTCTGACTGGGGCATGCAGACACCTTGACAGAATGAATAGTGTGTGGCACATAGGTTTCCCATTGCTATGCCCACGTGTGCAGCTCCTGATGGCGGTGGCACAGAATTATATTTCTCATTGCTTCTGTACAGCATTGTGGACTATCGCCCCGCCCCTTTTAAAGAGGGTCGCTGCCTAGCTGTGCCAACCCTCTGCAGTGTGTGCCTGCGGTTCCTCCTCATGGCAGACACACTTAGAAATAGACATGAGGGTGGTGTGGCATGAGGGCAGCTGAAGGCTGCGCAGGGACACTTTGGTGTGCGCTGTGGACACTGGGTCGTGCGGGGGGGGGGGGGGTTGGGCAGCATGTAACCCAGGAGAAGTGGCAGCGGAGTGTCATGCAGGCAGTGATTGTGCTTTGTTGGAGGTAGTGTGGTGCTTAGCTAAGGTATGCATTGCTAATGAGGGCTTTTCAGAAGTAGAAAATTGTTGGGAGGGGGGGGGCACTCTTGCCGCTATTGTGGCTTAATAGTGGGACCTGGGAACTTGAGATGCAGCCCAACATGTAGCCCCTCGCCTGCCCTATCCGTTGCTGTGTCGTTCCCATCACTTTCTTGAATTGCCCAGATTTTCACAAATGGAAACCTTAGCGAGCATCGGCAATATACAAAAATGCTCGGGTCGCCCATTGACTTCAATGGGGTTCGTTACTCGAAATGAACCCTCGAGCATCGCGAAAATTTCGTCCCGAGTAACCAGCACCCGAGCATTTTGGTGCTCGCTCATCTCTAGTTCCTATACCTATAATTTTTCCAAACCACTCACCCCTATTTTTATTTTCCCCCAGTCGTCTCCACAACAGCACCAACTGAGATTGCCTCCTCCTGGTAGGACAGGAACATACTGAGAGGTTAAAAGCTCCCCCCCTTCCCCACTTTCCTCAGTGTCTTCCTGTCCTGCCAAAAGGCAGGATCGCTGAGAGGAGCTGGTGGAGAAGCCAGCGAAAGTATACAGGCGGATCGGAAGGCAGTGGCTCACCCTGTCATCCCTTCGCAGCCAGACGACTCCCGGGACGCCACATGGGGTTCAAAGCGGGAGCCTCAGTCCCCCTCGTCCTCCGGCAGAAATTACAGCGCGGCGCTCCAGGAAGCCCTTTGACGGCAGGGGGCGGGGCGCCGCATCCCACGTCCAGCGCGATGACGTCATCGCGTCTGCATTAGGAGCGGAGGGGGCGGGGCTTAGCGCAGGAGCGCGAAAATTCAAATAGGAACCTGAGAGAAGCCAGAACACCAGCACTACAGGTCGCAGGGTGTCTGCAGCACTGGTATAAAGATGAGTGCTCCAGCCCCAGAGACAGCTGAAACCTCAGCCTCAGCGGCCGTAAGTAGCCAGTGCGGCAAAAATACAATGCAAATATCCAGTATGTTGTATATGGAAAAATTGCATGTTTACCCGCAAAAATGCTTTGTTTGTCAGGGGGATAAAAAAGACATCCCCCCCCAGAACAAAACTGCGAAAATGCGTGGAATGCGGGACGAGACTGCCAGCCACGTACCAGAGGCCTCTATGCAAGGCATGCGTGGCTAGGCTAGTCAGAGAGGAATCGGGGGGATTCCTGGATGACGTTAGGAAGCTGGTGAAGGAGGAGGTGCGATCAGCTCTAACGTCACTGCCGGCACCGCCAGCAAAACGCCAGAAAAAGGCGTATGTTCCCGAGGAGCCTTCTGATTCCGAGAATTCCATCGGATCAGAGCAAGAGGAACAGGCGGCCGAGGAGTCCTCAGAGGAGGAGGACTACAGGAAATATTTGTTCCATCAAGACGAGTTGACGGAATTAATTAAATCAGTCAGGGCTACATTAAAAATGGAACAGCCCAGAGAGCCACGGACTCTACAGGATGAAATATTCACTGGACTTGGGGAGAGGCGTAAACATACCTTCCCGGTCCACAAAAACATCTCTAAAATAATTCAGAGAGAGTGGAGTAAACCAGACGCAGGTTCCTTCTCCGCTCGAGGCGTAAAAAGGAGATACCCCTTGGAAGAGGAAGCTTGCGCAAGCTGGGACGAAATACCTAAAGTAGACGTCCCGGTGGCCAAGGTAGCCAAGAGGACGACTCTTCCCTTTGAGGATGCCGCACAGCTAAAAGACCCCATGGATCGCAAGGCAGAGGGACTCCTAAAGAAATCATGGGAGGCAGCGGCAAACATCCTTAGGCCAGGGATCGCAGCCACTTGCGTGGCGCGGACCCTGGGGGTATGGTTAGAGCAGTTGGAACTACACCTGACCAACAAAACACCAAGAGATCAGATCCTTAACTCCCTTCCCATCTTGCGCATGGCAACTAACTTCCTAGCGGACGCCGCGGCCGAGACCGTCAAGCTCTCAGCAAAGGCCACAGCCCGCTCTAACTCAGCCAGAAGGGTGTTATGGCTGAGATCATGGTCAGGCGACCTGGCCTCGGAAAACAAATTGTGTGCCCTCCCATTCTACGGCCAATTTCTATTCGGACCGGACCTAGACAAAATTCTAGAAAAGGCGGCCGACAGGAAAAAAGGGTTCCCTGAGGAAAAGCCACAGAGAGCGAAGACCTTTTCCCGGGCCCCAATGCAGCAGCCCGAGGCCTACCGAGGCAAGGGCAAGACAGGCCGCTGGAGTTACCCCAAGGGGGGCAGAGGAAGGAATATCCTCTTCAACCCACACCAGGGGGAGCCGAAGCAGAGACCCTGACGCCATCCCCGTAGGGGCAAGGCTGGGGAGCTTTGCGGATCAATGGGCCGCAATCTGCGGGGGCCCATGGATCCCAAAAATCCTACAGCACGGATACCGGATAGAGCTAGTGTCCATCCCCAGAAGGAAATTTATTACCACACGAGCCCCAAAAAAACAGCTACATTTACTAAGGCAAAGCGTGCGCGACTTGCAACGGTTAAACGCAATATCTCCCGTACCGCGAAACGAGGAAACCCAGGGCTATTATTCCAGGCTCTTTCTAGTAAAAAAACCCGGAGGGAAACACCGGACGATAATAAATCTGAAAGACCTGAACACCTGCGTCCGATACAGGAGATTCAAAATGGAAACCATCTCCTCGACAATAAAGTTGATCCCCAGAGGAGCCTACATGGCGTCCATCGACCTAAAGGACGCTTATTTTCACATCCCGATCCACAAAGATTCTCAGAAATACCTGCGGTTCGCAGTGGACATGGGCAGAAGAATAGAGCACCACCAATTCAGATGCTTGCCCTTCGGGATATCCTCAGCCCCCAGAATCTTTACCAAGATTATGGCGGAGGTAGCCGCCCACTTGAGAGAAAAATCGATTCTAGTAGTACCCTACCTGGACGATGTTCTATTAATAGCAGAGTCCAAAAAACTCCTAACAAAACACCTGGAGACAGTACTAGAACTTCTCCAATCGTTGGGATGGATTATAAACTGGGAAAAATCCAGCCTAGATCCCGACAAGCAGAAGACGTTTCTGGGAATAACTCTCGACTCAGAATCGCAATGCTCCTACCTACCCGAGGAGAGAATACAAAAAATCCGCAGAATAGTCAAAACTTTCCTACGAGGACGATTCTGCACAATTCGGGAGGCAATGTCTCTCCTAGGGAGCTTGACATCATGCATCCCAGGAGTAGCATGGGCCCAGGCCCACACCAGAGCCCTGCAGGCCGTAGTCCTATCCTCATGGGACAAAAGGCAGTCCTCGTTAGGGGCAAGGATGTACATCCCAAACAGGGCAAAAACATCCCTGCGTTGGTGGACATCCCCAGAGAACCTGCGGAGAGGGGTTCACTGGCTACAAAACCCAGCCATCCACATCACAACAGACGCAAGCGCTTGTGGATGGGGAGCGCATGTGGGGAACCAATTCTTTCAGGGTCCCTGGCCTCAGAGGATAAAAGAACAGTCCTCAAATTTCAGAGAACTACAGGCAGTTTGGCAGGTTCTACAGCAGTTGGGCAACTCGCTACAGAACCAACACATAAAAATACTGTCAGACAATGTCACCGCGGTCGCTCACATACGACACCAAGGGGGCACAAGATCTCCCCCACTGCAAAGCATCGCACAGAAAATCTTTCACTGGGCGGAGGGCCGGATCCTCTCGATCACGGCAACCCACTTGAAGGGGACACTAAACGAAAAAGCAGACTTCCTCAGCAGGAAGCAAATAGACCCAGGAGAGTGGTCCCTCTCCCCAGAGGCATTCAGAATCCTAACCAACCGGTGGGGGACCCCACAGTTGGACCTCTTCGCAACCAGGGAGAACACAAAAGTAGGCAACTTTTTCTCCCTCCGGCCAGGAGATCGCCCGATAGCGGTAGATGCCCTAGGCCAGGACTGGGGTCAAGGACTGGCTTACGCCTTTCCTCCCATACCACTAATTCCCAGGGTCTTACAGCACTTCAGAACCCAGGGATGCACGCTAATCCTGGTGACCCCCCTTCTGGCCGAAAAGAAGCTGGTTCGGTCTTCTGACAACACTGAGCATCCAGGACCCAGTCACCTTCCCTACCTGGACAGATCTTCTATCGCAGGGGCCACTGAACCACCCCGGCCTAGACAAACTCCATTTAACGGCATGGCTCTTGAAGAATCCTCGCTAAGAAAGAAAGGATTCTCAGAGAAAGTAGTAGAAACCCTAATGTCCAGTAGGAAAAAGACGACCCACCTGATCTACCAGAAGGTCTGGAGAAGGTTTTCCTCATGGAGACAGGGAAGGGATCGCGGGGATTCTATCCCCGACACTCCGCTAATCTTAGAATTCCTGCAGGAGGGCTTAGAGATGGGCCTCTCCCCGAGCACCCTAAAAGTCCAAGTTTCAGCCCTTAGCGCCATCTGCGACACAAAATTCGCAGACGACAGATGGGTCCACAGGTTTCTAACAGCAGCAGCTAGACTACGCCCTAGGCCCATAAACCTGTTCCCAGACTGGAACCTTAATTGGGTTCTAGGGGCCATGACAGCGGTACCATTCGAACCAATCGAGGCGCTACCTATAAGAATGCTTACAATCAAGACCATCTTCCTAGTAGCCATCACCTCCGCAAGACGGGTTAGCGAACTACAGGCCTTGTCCATCCGCCACCCGTTCATGAAAATCGCAGACACCAAACTAATATTTAAAACAGACCCGGTCTTTATGCCAAAAGTAGTGTCAGATTTTCATAGGTCCCAGGATATAATAATCCCCTCATTCTTCAGTAACCCAAAAAACGAGGAGGAAAGAACCCTAAGCTGCCTGGACGTTAGGCGAGCAGTCCTAACCTACATAGATACAACGAGCCACTGGAGGCGAGACGACAACTTGTTCGTCCAGTTCAGTGGCCCAAATAAGGGTAGCAAAGCAGCAAAAAGGTCCATAGCCAGGTGGATCCGTCTGGCCATCATAGAATCCTATAAGGCCCTCGGGAAGGAGATCCCGTTAGCTCTTAAAGCCCATTCCACAAGGGCAGTAGCGTCCTCATGGGCCGAACACCGTTCAGCCTCGGTCGAGCAAATTTGCAAGGCCGCAGTCTGGAAAAAACCCCACACGTTCACTAAACACTATAGGGTAAAAGTGCAGCAGGACGAGGACATGGCCTTCGGCCGTAAAGTCCTCTCGGCAGCGATCCCACCCTAATAAACTTTAGTTGGTACGTCTCAGTTGGTGCTGTCGTGGAGACGACTGGGGGAAAAAGTGGATTATACCCACCTGATAATCAGGTTTCCAGTAGTCTCCACGACAGCACCCGTACCTTTCCCCCCCTATAAAAGTAAAATAATAAATTAAAAAAAAAACAAAACAAAAAAAAACAAAAAACAAAAAAAAACCCCGGTTAGGGGAAGAAATTTAAGTTTAGCTCCTGCCCCGGCAATTCGTTAGAATCCACTGAGGAAAGTGGGGAAGGGGGGGAGCTTTTAACCTCTCAGTATGTTCCTGTCCTACCAGGAGGAGGCAATCTCAGTTGGTGCTGTCGTGGAGACTACTGGAAACCTGATTATCAGGTGGGTATAATCCACTTTTTTTTCACCTTTCTAATTAAGTTTTTGTGATGTGGTAGTTCCTACACGGAGGTTGCATGGACAACGTTTATTTTCAAACAAATGCAGATTTTGAAGCAGAATCAATGCGTTACCTCAGTGGCATAACTGCGAAGACAACAATTAACCCCTTAGTGATAGCCCCATTGCCTTTTTACGTCCTAGCTAAGTGGGCTTTAATCCTAGAGGACGTAAAAACATGCATCTTCTTTGGATGAAAGCCCTCTTGGCTGAGGACATGACAGCTCCATGCTGTCGGTGCCTGCAGGTAGCCGACAGCATGGAGCTGTCACCGTGGGCTGCAGGCAACACCCCCAAGAAATGAGATCGGCGCTATCCAATGGATAGCGCCGATCGCAATAAAGTTAAGAAAAAGGTTTTAAAAAATTAAAGATTCAGCTTCCCTGATGGATCGGATCCATCAGGGCAGCTGAAATTACTCACCCGCCTTGTTTGTGGTGTCCCGCAGCGAAGGGGTCTTCCGGCACCCAGCGCCGCTGTTCTGCGCATGCGCGCCAGACGAATGACGTCGCGCGCATGCGCAGAAGGCTGGGAGCCCCGGTAAACTTAAAATCTCCTGGCTCCCGGATCCTGAAGGTAGCCAGGAAACAGGAGATGTCACCGGGGACCGCGATCGCGAAAAAGTTGAAAAAAGTCTAAAGAAAAGTTAGTTTCACCTCCCCTCATGGATCCGATCCATGAGGGGTGGTGAAAATACTCACCCTGGGTCCTCAGCGATGTTTCAGTCCCCCGGGATTTGAAGTCTCCTTTTGCGCATATACGCCCGACATCAATCATCAGGTGCGAAAATCCCTCTGCTCCTGGCTGCCATGTGTAACTCTCAGGGAGGATGAAATTACGTACCCAAGGGCCCCGGATTTATCCGCGGACCTTACCCCTGCTTCTGCGCACGCGCCCATCGCCCAAACTGCAGACATATGCGCAAAACCCGTGTATTGCCAGGTTAATTTAAAATGTCCCTGCTCTTGGCTACAAAACTTAGCCGAGAGCCTGGAGCTATCACGGGCGGCCGCGTTGAGTGGTTCCTGGTCACGTGTTCACCGTTATCCAATAGATAATGGCGATCACGTAAAAGTTAAAAAAAAAGTTGAAGTTTCATCTCCCCTCACCGATGCGATCAGTGAGAGGAAATGAAACTTTTTACCGGAGGCCTCTGTATTTGAACCCCGATGCGATCCTCCTCTGCGGACCTTCCCGAAATTCTGCGCATGCGGCCGCCGGCAAAACACCGGACACATGCGCAGGAATCGGGGAGCCCAGGAAACTTAAAATCTCCTTGGTCCTGGCTCCTGGCGACCAACGGTCACCGAGACCCTGGAGCAGTGAGCGGTCCCTGGTCACTTGATAAAAAAAAAGGCGATCTACCATAGGCCGGTCTCCCATGACCGGATAGGAATTACGGATCCCGTATGCGTCTGATCCGTGGTAATATGCAAATCAATCGTATTGGATTACACAATTTCGCTCACATTAGCGGGATTGGAAACGCAGCATGTTCTATTTTACCGTGGATATCTGCAACATAGAACCTATTGTGCTCCATGTTCGCGAATATACCGACAGCCCATGCGCAACTACATTGTGTACGGGCTGCGGGTACCCGCGTCATCACTAAGCGACGGCACGGGAAATACAAACAAAAAAAGGTGTACTGCACATGACTGCCTGCGGGAGTATGCAGCGCCGCGGCCAGGCTCACAGCTGGGATCCGCTGCGGGCCTCCACAAGCGGATTCCACATACGGCCGCATGAGCCCGTGTTATTCAGACCGCTACCTGTAATACGTATTTTACAAGAAGCCCCGGGAACGCTTGCCTTCATGCAGTTACAGGAGCAGCTTGTTGAACGCCCTCTGTGTGAGACCGCTGCACCTCAGCAAGATTACAGAGACTCGCAGAGCACCACTTTTTACACCCCATCTTGGACGCTGAGGGAAAAAAATACCCCCCAAAAAGGATAGGAGGGGGGATACCAAATTTTATTGCTACATGTACCCATCCCAACCAGCCTCCGTAATTACCCCGGTCTTCGAGTACCGAAAGATTCGGGACGCGCTGCGGAGCGGGGAGCTGCAGGGGAGAGCGGGGAGGAACGGAGGGGAGATCTTTCTCTCCTTCTCTCCCGCCCGCTCTGCCCCGCTCCCCGCTGCGACTCACCTGTCAGCAGCGGAGCGCCCCGAATCTTTCAGGACGAGCGGCGAGATACTCGGATAAAGCACATTACTCGGACGAGTAGTGCTTATCCGAGTATGTTCGCTCATCTCTAATTATTACTTTAATCTAAGATTTGGGGAAGGCCAAAAAGGGCGCGGAGTGTGTGTGATTATTTTTAAGGAGTCTTTTTTTTTTTTTTTTTTCTGCACAAATGAACAATGGGGCCTGGAATTTATTCAGTTGTGCCCTGCAATCCAACGGGTGTTCCCTGCATTATAGGCCTAGCCATGTGTCCTGTAAGTAGATTAGGGCCACAATGGGTATGTTTCTGAACACGGGACAAACGGGGATCCATTTTGGGGTGAACGTCTTCATTCCTGTGTACACTGTACCAAAATTAACTTTTTAAATTGACACAATTGCCAAAAAAAATGAAAATCGTAATGTTTTCCTTTTGCTTTGCTTAGATTCATTCAAATACTGTGGGGTCAAAATACGCAGTACACCCCTAGAGGAATTCGTTAAGGGGTCTAGTTTTCAAAGTGGGGTCATTTGAGGGGGTTCTTTATCGTTTTGGCGGCTCAATGGCTCTATAAGTGGGCAATGGGGCCTGGAATTAATTCAGTTGTACCCTGAAATCCAATGGGTGTTCTTTCCATTATAGGCCTAGCCATGTGTCTTCTAAGCAGATTGGGACCACAATGGGTAGGTTTCTGAATATGGCACAAACAGGAGTATCCATTTTGGGGTGAAAGTCTTCATTCATGTGTGTGCTGTACAAAAAAGCTGTTTTTAAAATGACAGAATTGCCAAAAAAACAAAACTCATAATTTTTTCCTTCTGCTTTGCTTAAATTTATTCAAAAATTGTGGGATCAGAATGGGCAGTACACCCCTAGATAAATTTATTAAGGTGTCTAGTTTTGTGGGGGTTCTCTATGGTTTTGGCCGCTCAAGAACTCTACAAGTGGGCAATGGGGCCTAAAAGGACTTCAAGCAAAATTTCTGTTCTGAAAGCCACCGACTTCTCCTTTCATTTTAGGCCCCATTGTGCATACGGACATAATATTAGGGCCACAACGGGTATATTTCTGAGAACAGGACAAACAGGGGTATCCATTTTGGGGTGCAAGTCTTCCTTCATATGTGTACTGTTAAAAAAAAACAATCGTTTTTAAATTGTCAGAATTGCCAAAAAAAGGAAAACCACAATTTTTTCCTTCTGCTTTTCTTGAATTCATTCAAAAATTGTGGGGTCAAAATGGACAGTACACCCCAGATAAATTCATTAAGGTGTCTAGTTTTCAAAATGGGGTCATTTGTGGGGGTTCTCTTTGGTTTTGGGCGCTCAAGAACTCTGCAACAGTGCTATGGGGCCTAAAAGGACTTCAAGCAAAATTTCTGTTCTGAAAGACACCGACTACTCCTTTCATTTTGGGCCCCGTTGTGCATAGAGACATGATATTAGGGCCACAATGGGTATATTTCCGAATACAGGACAAACAGGGGTATCCATTTGGGGGTGTCAATTCTTATTTTCATGTGCACTATAGTAAAAAATATGTCTTTAAACTGACAAATTTGTAAAAATATGAATTTTTGATTTTTTTTTTTTTCTTCTTCTCTAAATTACAATAATTCCTGAAAAAAAACTGTGGGTTCAAAGTACTCATGACACCCCTCAGTGAATACATTAAGTGGTGCAGTTTTTAAAATGGCGTCATTTGTGGTCATTTGTGGTGGTGTCTATCATTCTGACACCTATGAGCCTTTGCAATCTTGTCTTAGTGTAGGAAAACAAATTGTTCCTCAAAATGCTGAAAAGTAATGTTAAATTTGTCTCCTAAATGGTTAAAAAAAACGAAAGTTTTTTAAACGTGCGTCCAGAATAAAGTAAATAGATGGAAATATATATCTTAGCAAAAATTTGTACAGTGTGTTTGGACATATTTGAGATATTACAGTTGAAAATGTGAAAAAATGACACTTTTTTTCAAAATGTTCCCAATATTGGTACTTTTAATAAATATACACAAGTTCTATCGCTCTTTTTTTACCACCTAAATGAAGTACAACATGTGGCGAAAAAACAATGTCAGAATCACTTGGATATGCAAAACCTGTACGGAGTTATGCTATGTTGAGTGACACATGTCAGATTTCCAAAATTTGGCTCTGTCACTAAGGCGCAAACAGGCTTTGTCACTAAGGGGTTAAAGTGTATTTGTGGATTTTGCTGCGCTTTGTTATGATCTCAATGGCAAAAATCTGCAGCATTTTCACTCGGTTTACATCTGACCATATCAATGTGCAAATTTCTTGCACATCCACAGCAGAAGAATTCAGCTACGTGTAAAGGATATTTGTAAAATTGCATTCACTTGCCTTGTACTGTAAACGCCGCTGAATTTCCAGAGCATATGAATATGAAATATGAAAATTGGGTGAAAATTGCGCCCATTCACCTGATATCGAGGAATTCACATAGACTTTTTTTTGTTTATTCGGATGAATAGTCCAAGTAAAAAAAAATAGCAGCATGTCCGTTTCTTGTCCGAATCTCGGCCGAAAATAGTACACGTCACTGTGTGGTGTCCCGCACATCGGATGCACATGATGGGATGGCCAAGTATTGTTAGATCAGAGTTGCGCCGACGGCCCCAGGTGCGGCTTTTTAAATGTCTATGGACAAGTATCCTTAGGGCTCAGTCACACGGATGCATCGGCACCTGTACACAGGTGGCTGAGACTTTCATGCAGGAAGAAGACGGCCGTACCTCAAGACGGATGTCTCACTGCAGCGCTGAAGAAAGAACACATGACCGGCAATGAAGCCGGTCACATGTTCATCCTCCTGGCGCTGCAGAGAGATGTCCGTCTTGAGGTACGGCCGTCTTCCTCCTGCAGTAACACGGGCGCCGATGCGCCCGTGTGACTGAGCCCTTAGGCTGCATTTAATTTGGTGCATGCAACATTGATTCAATATGTGTTTTGTAATCGCTGCACATGAGAGTTTTACGTGTGTGAATATAGCACATTGTTCAAAATAGTCAAAACAGAAAATTCGCAATGCCTCATATAAAGCTCACATAATATGCCAGTGCGGGGCAATTTTTTTCCCACTTCCATAGAAAATAATAAGCTAAAAATAGCTATTATCTCTCGATCTCAAACTCTGTCCATGGGTTCTTTTCATGTGAGAATTCTCTGCATCTTGCAACACACAGAATTCGCCCGTGTGAATACACCCTATTTATATCTGTCTTTGAATCCCCTATAATCCAGAGATTTGGGGTGGCTTACATTGTCTCGTCTTCTCTCCGTTCAGGATCCTCGGCTGATATCTTCTGTATCAGATAATATTCCTGATTGACCTGACAAGGATGGATAGGAAGAGGGACAAGATGGCGGAGGGTATATTCACCCTCACCCTAGAGATACTCTTCCGGCTTACAGGAGAGGTGAGAGATTCTGGGGATGACATCACGTTCCATCATTCTTATCTATGTCAGTCTCTGGTCACATCTACGGCAGAGGATTTACTGCTGATTGGAGGTTGTTGGGGGTCATAATTGTCTGTCATCTAACAGAACCAAAACTCTGATCATTTTGTTCTTCTGCTCCTGTGACTGAGTAGAACAACGGAGATGATGAACACAGATGTGAGGAGAATCTTAATAATTGTAGGCCATAACTGGAGACATGAAGGACTCTGGGAATGTCTGCAGCTATATTTATGGATGTTTCTCCCCATAAACAGGATTACACAGTAGTGAAGAAGACTTCTAATGATGGCTGTCAGGCCCCGGTGTCTGATGGATGGGGAAGACCCCTGAGCCCAATCACAGGGCCTCCACCTCACCCTCTGATACTGGAGGAGATCAATGAGCAGAAGATCCTAGAACTCACCAGCAAGATGATTGAGCTGCTGACTGGAGAGGTGACGCTGCTGGGAATGCTGGGACATTATACAGTAACGCTATGGCGGCATAACTTGTCTGGGTGATGACGGTATCATTGTGTTGTCAGGTTCCTATAAGGTGTCAGGACATCACTGTCTATTTCTCCATGGAGGAGTGGGAGTATTTAGAAGGACACAAGGATCTGTACAAGGACATCATGATGGAGGACCACCAGCCTCTCCCATCACCAGGTAATAGACAGGACTAAATCCACACGGCCTTTATTATTTGTATGTAGAGAATGAATTCAGTGACTGTCTGTGTTTTCTGCAGGTAGATCCAGTAAGAGAACAGCAGCGGAGAGATGTCCCCGTCCTCTTCTTCCACAGGATGATCAGGTAGATGGAGAGAAGGTCTCATGAAATCTCCCCTCTGGTCTGTAGGACGGCTGGGAAGGTCTTGTGTTCAGTCTTATTATATGATTGATACTTGTGTAATGAGAAAGCTGGAGATGGCAGGATTATAGCCGACCGCAGACATTAGATCTCCGCATCTTATCACTATTTTCTGGTTCTGGAGACTTCTGGTTGGAATAAAGAAGCAACAGGTTGGAGTTATACAGGAGACCTGCAGCTATTTGGCCCAGATCACTACTGCTGTCATGTCATTCCGGCTCCTCATACTAATTAATGACCTTTTCTGGCCATATAAAACCTCCCACACGACTTCTCCAACTGTGTGATGACTTTTACAATATTTATTTCACAGCTGGTGAAACTGGATGAAGATCTGATCCCTATTGATGCTACAGAGACACATGTGAGGGGGGATCAGCCGTGTAAGGAGGGGATTCCTACAGATGACCCCCCAGGTGAGACTACATGTAGAGAAGAGTCTGTGTTGTCGGGGTTTCAGCTGTATATTCCCTTATTCAGCCAAAGACAATGTTAAGCATTATTTTTTATTATTCGCTGCTCAAACAAATTAAGGGAATATTTAAATCACATGAAGAGTAAAACTATGAGTGCGGCACATGGAGACTCCAGATAGCAGCTTTTCTAAAAATCCATGTTAAAAAACAGTTACAAACCAGAGAAAGATTGCGCCCCCTATGACGTGTTTCGCACCAACACTCAGTCTTTAGTCATAGTGTATGTGAATCTTCCCTGAACAACCATTCCTGACAATGGAGTCACCCCACATCATACAATCACAGATCCGTGGGCGGCCCATGTACCAGCAATATAGTAAGATTCCTGCGTACACAAATAATACCGTCTGGCAGGAGATTAATAAGACAACTACAGACGCATCAACAAGTCGTGTGCATAGTGATACAATTAATAATGGAACATTATTTCCTCTCTAAGGTTTAACCCTATAGGCACCGTGTTTACAGATGGAAGATCCAATGTGCCTCACGGTATCCTACAAATGTTCCAATATTCTACTTTTCTGTTTTCTACACGTACATCCCACATAGGATAACTTACAGATATCACATGTGATCATACAGACCGCACATCGGATATTACAATTTATATGTTCTTTGATTTGAAAATTGTTATTTAACTTATCCGAAGAAACACACAACTGTTACGCCAATCTACTCATAGTTAACTTTGCCAGCACACCTTGTTCAGTCCAGACCAGCCAGGGTTAACATCTCCTGTGCCTTTCAGTCAGGTTAATTACCCTGCTAGGTGTCTGAGATGTGTGCTGGTGATTGACAGGTCTATCCACCTATCGTCTTCTCCCGCCTCCCTATAAAATCCAGCTCTTGCTGCTTGAGAGTGGCCGATTATTGTTCTGACTTTCATGTCCGTTGGACCTTGCAATTGTCTGCTTTACTTTCTGTTATCTGGCAGGCTTGTCCACTAGACCTTGCTTTTATTTTCAGCTACTCTGACCTGCTGATAATCTGGCCCTGGTACTTTGTGCCATTCCCTCAGTCTTTTAGCCAGTCTGCCTCGTTTCGTATCCTGGTTCTGTCAGCTTGTCTGCTAGCCCTCGCTATTATCAGCCAGGGGTTTCCAGTCCCCTTCTGTTTGTATCTTGCTTCTGTCAGTTTGTCTGCTAGACCTCGCTGTTATCAGCCAGGCCTTACCATCTGCCTTTGTTCTGTTTGTATTGTTGCGTGTTTGTTCTTGTCATCTGCCTTTCCTGTCAGTGCTAGTGGGTTGTTGTCTCTTGCATAGGTACTGCGGTCCCTGCCTGTCCCCCCTATTAAGCGTAGGGTCAGAGTTGGCGGCCTGGACGTGTCCACCATCAGGGCTATCTCCAGGAAGGGACAGTGGCGTGGGTGTAGATCAGGGAGCCCCGCGCCATGCGTACCTAAGCACCCCACTAGTAGCGTAACAACAACTTTTTGATGTGTTTGAAGTTGTTACAGTAGTATTGTCTCGACTGAGGTAAGTATTCTCTCCCTCATCTCTTTCTTCCCATTCTTTTCTCCCACAACCACTGGCACTACAAGCCCCTTAATTCACTCCACTTCCACACCGTACCGCAACCTCTCTACCTGTACCCAGCCCTCTAGCAGATGTTCCTTGGCGTGGCATAACACCCATAGGTTTTATGAAGGCTTCCCTAGCAGAGACAGTTCCATTTTCTCCTTTGCAGGCCTCCTCACAGCTTGGGAAACCACGGCGGTGTTTCTGCTGGAGAGGAAGCGGTGTCTTATGTGGCTACAGCCCATGAGGATGCTGAAGGACTCCTTCTTCTGGGTCCTTATCCCAAGTTGCACTGATTTTTCATTGCCCATTTGTGACTAGCCGATATTATTTCTGCAGCTACTTGTGCTAAGAGTTCTCATCTACAACAAAACAAAGCCAGCCGTGTGTGGTTCTGCACAGAATTGACCTCAGTTTTGTTCCTTTTGGTGCCTCCGTCCCTAGACCTTGGATAACAATAAATCCTTGCAAGATCAAAACCAAATGCTCTACTACAAACCGCTTCAGTCCTGGTGTCCTCAACCACTTTACTTCAAGTCTGCCTCTACTAAATCTGTGGGTATGGCAGTCCCCAACCAAGCCATCCAGAGAGGGGGGACGATTTTTCCTATTCAGATCTAACATGCTCATGTCTCAGACATCTGGGTGCGGGAGTTCATCTCTTCGAGCTATGCCATAGAGTTTTCCATCAGCCCTCAAGATTGCATCTTCAGTTCCAGAATTCCAGAACGGCACTGTCTGACCCTTTCTGGATCTGAAGAGGTTAAATCAATATGTCACATTTCAACACTTCTGCGTGGAGTCATTAGGATCTCTCATTACGTCTATGGAAACAGGGGCGTTTCTGTCATCCGTCGACATCAAGAATATGTATTTTTAGATCTCCAATGTCCAGCACATCAGTGATTCACCCAGTGATGAGTGGGTGGTTTACAGAAAAATAGAGGATGCCCTTACTTGGACGAGGAGTGTGCAGGCACCACTGAGCCTCTAGGTTTGGTTATAAAGCAAACATTGAAGCATATGGAGGCTTTATATCTCTATATTCCATGCTTGAAAAATGAGGTGAATCTGTTTATAAACACTCCAAAATACATTGCACTTCTCTGTGATTCCTGTACTGTTTATCCTGTGTCCATGGAATGAAAACTGGAGGTTTTCCTACTCTTCCAAGAAACCTAAATAATAAGTGATACTTTCTTCTAAAAGTTCCTGTGCTCTGGAACCTTACCACCTGATAACATGCTCCCTGACCTACTGACTGTAATCTCTGCTAGCCACCATCAACTGCGCCCAGCAGTCACACATTTTCTGCTGTCACACGGCTTAATGTCTGACCAATGTATATGTGTATAGCATCCCTCACACTCCACTTCACCATCTCCAGCCCCTTTACATTAGCCTTTTTACCTTCTGTATCATCCCATTATTTGTAGTATGTGAGCTCATTGGAGCAGGAAACTCACTTCTATTGTTTCCATCAACTGATTACTATGTAACCGTGGTTCTGTAATTTTTGTACTTTTGTCTTTCTGTATTTCCCCTGTCTTTATAAGCGCTTCGAAATATGTTGGCGCTATACAAATAAAGATTATTATCATCATTATTGCTAGCTGTATGAGCCGTGGATAAGAGCAGTAGCTGAGAGCTTCAGTTGTATGTACTAATGTAATGTTACCGCATGAGAGGAGATCAGCACATAAATACTCAGTTTCAATGTAGAGGTTAAAAACACAAAATATAAGCTTAATGGCTAAAAATAATTATTTTATTATATAATCGGTCTTTTAGGAAGGCTGTCAGTAGATTAGATGCTGCACGAATTATTGTGGCTCCTGTGAATGGGAAAACCCTTTAGTGCTTGAATTTTAATACATGCCTAACAATTTGTATGAACATTTTATATACAAATATCATAAACTATCAGTATAATTGTAATGTTATATTCAAAAATATTAAAATACATTTTGTTCTTGGCAGATGACGACACCTGGAGCTCAGAGGGACATCGGTTATCAACAGATTGCAAACTGGAAGGTCCTGGAATCATACAGCATACATATGAAGAGCCTGCTATTACCTCAAATATACCCTCAGACCTTCTCAGCAAAGATCTATTCTCTGATCCTTCTAAACAGGTTCCATATTCTGATTCATTACAGAATGTTAAACAAAATAACATTTACAGAACAGAAGTTGATCATCAAAGAATTCACACAGGGGAGAAACCATATTCATGTTCTGAGTGTGGGAAATGTTTTATTAAAAAACCACATCTTATGTTACATCAGAGGAGTCACACAGGGAAAAAGCCATATTTATGTTCTGAATGTGGGAAATGTTTTATTAAAAAACCACATCTTATGTTACATCAGAGGAGTCACAGAGGGGAGAAGCCATATTCATGTTCTGAATGTGGGAAATGTTTTAACAATAAATCTGGTCTTGTTAAACATCAGAGGAGTCACACAGGGAAAAAGCCATATTTATGTTCTGAATGTGGGAAACATTTTCACCAAAAAGCACATCTTGTGTCACATCAGAGGGTTAACACTAGGGAGAAGCTATATTCATGCTCTGAATGTGGAAAATGTTTCACACATAAATGTGTTCTTATGAAACATGGGCAAATTCACAAAGAGGAGAAGCCAATGTCCTGTTCGGAATGTGGGAAATGTTTTAAGCAGAAATCATATCTTGCTATACATCAGAAAGTCCACACAGGGGAGACGCTTTATTCATGTTTTGAATGTGGGAAATCTTTCACACGTAGATATGTTCTTATTGCACATGAGAAAATTCACACAGGGGAGAAGCCATTTTCATGTTCAGTTTGTGGGAAATGTTTCAGCCTAAAACCATATCTTGCTGTACATCAGAGAATTCACACAGGGAACAAACCATTTTCATGTTCTGATTGTGGGAAATGTTTTACACAGAAGCAAAATCTTGTTTCACATCAGAGAAATCACACAGGGGAGAAGCCATATTCATGTTTTGATTGTGGGAAGTGTTTTAAGCAGCAATCATATCTTGCTGTGCATCAGAAAGTTCACACAGGGGCAAAACCTTATTCATGTTCTGTATGTGGGAAATCTTTCGCACGTAGATATGTTCTTATTACACATGAGAAAATTCACACAGGGAAGAAGCCATTTTCCTGTTCAGTTTGTGGGAAATGTTTCAGCCTGAAATCATATCTTGTTGTACATCAGAGAATTCACACAGGGGAGAAGCCTTATTCATGTTCTGATTGTGGGAAATGTTTTACACAGAAACAAACTCTCATTGCACATCAGAGAATACACACAGGGGAAAAGCCATATTCATGTTCCAAATGTGAGAAATGTTTTAAAAATAAATCGCATCTTGCTTCACATCAGAGAATTCACACAGGAAAGAAACGATAAATGTCCTGAATGTTGGAAATGTTTACAGCTAAATTTAATCTTAGACATCAGAGAAGTCACACAGGGGAGAAACCATTTTCATGGAAGTCAAATCCTTTTGACTATCAAAAAAATCACATAGGAAAAACCATATTAATGTTTTGAATTTGGCAAATGCAGCGCTCACAAATCTCATCTAGTTAAACATCAAATAACTTATCAGGGAAGAAGCCATTTTCTTTTTCTTTTTTTAAACTGGTAAATAATACAAGAGAAAAAAATTACATAAAAAGTCAAAGCGAAGTCACATGTATTACAAGATGATTAAGAAATATATGGAACTGCCAATTAATGTCTGTTATCTAAAAAGCAACTAGAACCCAGATAGCACATCTATATAGATGAGCGAGTATACTCGCTAAAGGCAATTGCTCGAGCGAGCATTGCCTTTAGGGAGTATCTCCCCCGCTGGAGACGGAAGGTTCGGGTGCCGGTAGCGGGCACGGAGCTGCGGGGCGGAACGGAGGGGAAATCTCTCTCTCCCTCTCTCCCTTCCCCCGCGCCCTCCTGCTGACTGCCGCTACTCACTGCTCCCCCGCGCCGGCACCCGAACCTTTTGTCTCGAGCGGGGAGATACTCGCTAAAGGCAATGCTCGCTCGAGCAATTGCCTTTAGCGAGTATACTCGCTCATCTCTACACATCTATAGTATATACCAGCCATGTGTATAGAATATTTCACATCAATATATAAACGTGTTACCAATCACTAATAAATGTGTAAAACCTTACCTGCTTGTGTTCTATAAATGGTAAGCTATCTGCTCAGACCTCTGGAGATGAGAGGGAGCTGGGAGGTGTTATGTGTAGAAATAGTGAGGAGAGAACTGTAAGGATCCCGGACTTTGTGGGACTAGTTGGTACAAAAAGATAATTTCATTTGAGTTAATCAAATATATGACTATAGACTACAGAGACTCATCTCCATCCATCTCATCACTGCAGTTATGTGTATCACAATATACGGGTATGATGTTTCCACTACTCCTCATCAGGAAGAGCCATCAGTCCTATCCCAGGGATAGCCGATGCTGGAGGGAGACCACCCTAAAAAGATTAACTTAGTCCAGAAGATACAAATTCTGGGACGGGACCATTTTAGCAGCATAAGCTCAGTGCCCATCTTCTATCATCAATGACATTGTGATGTAGGAACTCCACCGAGCCTAAAAAGTCTTAACGTGAAGAAACTGATCGAGTTCATCCTTTAATAAGACCCCATGGCACACTACCTCGTTGTTACTATCAGGAGCAGAAAAGGAGGGTCCAGTGCTCCTCCATGTGTAGCCAATTGACAGTAACTTGACTGCTGCAATGGCAATAATTAGAAAACTAAACTTTCCCTCTGACATCATGACAGCATACACTTGGAGGTTGCTCCCCTGCTGACCTGAAGGGACAGGAAAAGACAGAGCATAAAAGGCAGCTCCCCTCCAGCAACACCAGTGCTTTTCCTGTCCCTCATAGGACAGCAGGGCAGAGCTCCAGCCATGCTGTCCCATGCCGGAGGACTTACCAGGTGCAGCGGCAGCATCTACTTCTGGCAACCCCCGGTTACCCCAGTGGGAAGGACCTCATCTGGATGTTACCCGGGTACTGCGTGGGCTGGGCTCCAAGGACGGACTTCTCGGTTCCACAGCAGCCGTCATTCAGGTGTCAGTCGCCATCTCTGGGTCTCCTAACAGCACAGTGACGTCAGATGCTCCACAAGGGGGCGTGGCCTCAGACAGAGCGCTCGTGGGGATGTGGCCTGGCACGACTTGGCACCAAACTCCAAATCTTAAAGCTCCCTGCACCAGGGCAAGATGCTGGTGCTTCTCTACATGCTGGAGATTGATCCTAAGGACAGGACTCCATCTCACAAGCGCAGGATGTCAGCCAGAGAGGACCCAGAGAATCTTCCAACTGTAAGTGGTCCTGTGGGCCAACCTACAGACACTTGCATAACATACACTTCCTTACTAACAGAGTTCTACCTTGTTATTTCAGGACAGGGATACTCAAAAAGCTAGGGAGGCTAGGAGGAGAACTAGGAAGTGTCCAATATGCTTAGCAAAACTGTGCGACTCCTATACCAAAACTTTATGCGCTTCCTGTTCAGCGAAAATCCTGCAGGAAGAAAAAAACTTCCCTAATGTCTGAGATTCGGTCGGTCGTCCGGGAAGAAGTGCAGTCCTCCCTTTCAGCCCTCCAAGCAGGACCCTCGGGGGTTACAAGAAGGTCTGCGACTTTGACATGGCGGATGAATTTCAGTTTGAAGATCTTGAGGAAGTGTCGCAGGGGGAGAAAAAATATCTTTTTTCCACCACTAACATGGATCAATTACTAAAAGCAGTACGCAGAACCATGCAAGTGGAGGAAAAAGTTCAGCAACCCCGCACAGCGCAGGATGACATGTTTGTGGGTTTGCTTCCAAAACGGAAATCTACATTTCCCGTGAACGCCACACTAAAACAACTGATCCTGAAAGGGTGGTGTTGTGTGGATCAGGCTCCACTAATCTCCAAGGAGTTTAAGGAGCGCCTTTTATTTTCCGGCGATGAGGTGGCCATCTTTGAGGAGACGCCTAAAGTGGATACAGCTATCTCCATGGTGTCTAAGAAGTCTGGACTTCCATTTGAGGATACGTCCAATTTAACCCTTTGCAATCCAATTTTGGATTCAGGGTTTCCTATGGGGCTTTCTCTTTCTGCCATTATACAATGGCACCATCTGCTGGCTAGAGCTAGTACTGCGGTATGGGACATGCTGGAGTGGCCCCCAACAACAGAGCGGCCAGTAATATACAGTAAGAATACCCTGCCGGTTGTCTTCCGACATCGGAACTGTACAGCCTTCAATCAGAATGTCTTCAGATGGCAGACAGTGGATTGGAAAGGGTTAAAAGACTCTGGATAACAAAGTGGATACGAACATGCGCAAGGCTTGGTCCATGTCCAGCCACATCATAAAGCCTAACATCGCGGCCACTTTGGTGGCTCGCTGCATGGCGGTCTGGCTCGATCATGGATGCTTCTATGGAGATGGTGCACTTTGGAGCCCGCATGGCAACCCTATCCAATACTGCGAGAAGAACAGTTTGGGTAAAGGAGTGGTCTGGAGACATAACCTCCAAAAACAAGTTGTGCGCCTTACCCTTTCGGGGTTCACACATCTTTGGACCAAACCTGGATCGCCTGCTAGAGAAGGTAGCGGACAAAAAACAGGGACTGCCAGCCATCAGACCACCTAAAACACCCACGCTGGGCGTCCCTCATCTACAACCTACGCTGGGAAAGGAAAGACCGGAAGGTGGTCTTACCGTTGTCCTCAACCCCCATTTTCGTGCACGGTAGGCGGAAGATTAGCTCATTTTTCTGCTAGCTGGCGAAAAATAACCACTAATGAATGGGCTTTACACCTGGTGGCAGAAGAGTACAAGATTGAACTAGAATCTCGCCCCTCTGATGGATGTACTTTAACCTCGACACAGTCTCCAACCCTGGAACAAGCTCTACGGAATGGCGTACAAAACCTAGTAGATCTTGGCGCAGTTATCCAGGTCCCCAAAAGCAAATGGGGGAAAGGCTTTTATTCCCCCCTTTTTCTGGTTCCCAAACCAGACTGCTCCCACCGCACAATAATTAATCTCAAAGAACTGAACAAATTTATTCAGTATAGAAAATTTAAAATGTAAATTATTAAAACTGCAACACCCCTGATTGCCAGGGATAATGTAATGGCCACGATTGACTTAAAGGATGCTTATTTTCACATCTCCATTCACGTCAACTCGCAAAGGTTCCCGAGATTTGCGTTGTGAGTGGAAGGGGAAATCCGTCACTTCCAGTTTATCTGCCTCCCATTTGGAATCTCCTCAGCCCCTCGGATCTTTTCCAAAGTGGTGATCGAGATGGTAGCGTTTTTACGCAATTACGGGATCATTATCGTCCCTTATCTGGATGACTTCCTGCTAGTGGCGGATTCCCCAACTATTCTGAGATCACACTTGGGTTCCACGCTTCAGCTTTTTAAGGACCTGGGTTGGATCATTAATGATAATGATCCGAAATCCAACATGGAACCGGAAACCCAGAAGAAATTCCTGGGAGTCATTTTGGATTCCCATCTCCAAAGTTCGTCCCTTCCTCCTCCTAAGTAAACAGCTAATTTTAGACGAATAAAAAATCTAGAGTAACAATAAGAGAGGCGATGCGGATCCTGGGGCTAATGACTTTGTGTATTGGTGTAGTTCCCTGGGCCCAATTTCACAGCCGTAATCTCAAGGCACTTATCCCTCAAAATTGGGATAAGTTACAGTCCTCACTGGACCAGACAATCCCTATTTCCGCTAGGGCCAGATTCTCACTCCTCAGATAACCTTTCGTGGACATCTGAATGGAACCTGGAACTCGCGATAATAATGGGCGCCAGCGCCAAAGGGTGGGGGGCCCACTTTGAAGGCGGTCATATACATGGTACATGGGACCCTCATGAGAGATCCAGTTCCTCTAACTATAGAGAGCTTAACGCAGTATGTAAATCCCTACGTAGCCTGCAATCGCTTTTAGGGATGAAGCATGTGAGGATCTTTTCCCATAACATGACGGCAGTGTCACTCATTCGCCACCAGGGTACCACCAGGAATCCTCTTCTTCAGCACCTGGTGGGAAGGATCCTTCAGTGAGCGCAACTCACAACCAGGTCACTGTCGGCCTTCCACATAAAAGGAGGCAAAAATTCAGCTGCGGACTTTCTAAGCAGGAAGAAAGTGGACCTAGGAGAGTGGGAACTCCATCCCGAGGTGTTTAACCTTCTCGTGACAAAATGGGGGTACCCGAAATCGACCTGTTTGCATCAAGCACAAACACCAAGTGCTGTCTTTTCTTTTCCCGAGGCTCGGAGAAACAAGCCTTAGACACGGACGCCCTCTCGCACCCCTGGGGCTGGGACTTGGCATACGCTATTCCCCTTTTACTGCTGATCCTGCTCGTTCTAAGGAAATTGCTATGGTCAGTCCTGTTAATAATTTTTGTAGTGCCTTATTAGCCCAAAAGACCTTGGTTTCCTCTCCTGAGATCTCTGTCAGTGGGAGAGCCTTTCCATCTTCTGCCAAGACTGGACCTCTTGCTGCAGGGTCCTCTCCTCTACCCGGAGGGTCACAAGTTCAGGCTTACGGCCTGGATCTTGAATGGGTAAAATTCTTAGGAAAGGGTCTATCGTCCAATGCGATTGCTACTATTTGCGAGAGCCTTAAGCCCTCAATGAAAAGGATTTATTCCAAAGTCTGGAGAAAATTTCAGGAATGGATAGGTCAGGACATCCAGCAGTTAGACCAGCCAGACATCCATAAAATTTCCTCCAGGCGTGCCTGAATAAAGGGTTGAGTCTGAATACCCTCAAAGTCCAAGTAGCGACTTTGGGGGCATTCTTTGATCTTGCGCTTGCCGAGCATATGTGGATTAGAAGGTTTCTTAGAAGGGCGACTAGATTGTATCCATTTACAAGGCGTATGGCACACCCCCCCTTCCCCATTCGAACCAATTAATGACCTATCCATCACCTTGCTGACATATAAGGTAGCCCTTCTTGTGGCGGTCACGTCAGCTAGGCACGTGGGTAAAATCCAGGCTCTTTCACAGAGACCCCCATACATGGCTATTCAGCCCGACAAGATTGTATTCTCTATAAACTCTTCCTTTCAACCTAAAGTCTTGTCATATTTCTACAGAGGCCAACCAATAGTCATTCCAGCTTTCTGCCAAAATATTAAAAATGAAAAGGAGCAGAGGCTCCATAATTTTGACGTTAAAAGAGCGGTACTAGCGTACCTCGAAGCAACGGAAAGTTTCAGGAAAACTGATAAACTTTTTGTTCAAATTAAGGGGCAGACCAAAGGAAGGGCCGCCTCTAGAGATGCGATTGCCTGGTGGCTCAAGAGAGCTGTTTAGGAGGCTTACAAGGCCAAGGGCATCCCTCCCCCAGAAGGCTTGAAGGCCCACTCTATGCGAGCGGTGGCATCTTCCTGGGCAGGAAGAGCGCACGCCTCGTTTGAACAGATCTGTAACGCAGCCACGTGGTCTTGTAGTCATACGTTTATTAGACACTACAGGCTGGACTTTAAATCTAGTCAGGATGCAACCTTCAGGAGAACGGTGCTTCAAGCAGTAATCTCTCCCTAAAAAAGCCCATGCAAGTTATCTGGTATTCCTCCAAGCGTATGCTGTCATAATGTCGGAGGGAAAACGGGAATTTTTCTTACCGATAATCCCCTTTCTTGAAGGCATCATGACAGCATACGGGCTCCCCCCCCCATCCTCGTTTTGTTTAACACATGAGGTAATGTTTACATTTATGATTTCCTTGTCTGAGGTGTGTGATGCCAATAAAACACACCTTCTGGTTAAGTATTCTGTCACTGTGGTTATTTGGAACGCACTGGTGTTGGTGGAGGGGAGGTGCCTTTTATGCTCTGCCTTTTCCTGTCCCTTCAGGTCAGCAGGGGAGCAACCTCCAAGCGTATGCTGTCATGATGCCTTCAAGAAAGGGAATTATCAATAAGAAAAATTCCCGTTTTTCTCTGGAAGATTCTCTTTCGCTCTTCACACCATGCGATAGTCAGCAGATACTGCACCTGGTGTGAACCTATACAAGAATCAGCTGGTGTTATGTTGTACTCCTAAAACCTTTACAATGGGCTTCCAGGAGCACATTACCACAAGTGTGAGATGATTTTTCTGACTGGGTGTGGAGTTCTCCAGCTAGCCAATCACCACCTGATTCTAAATATCAGCCCCTCTTTCTAGTGGGGCTGATCATTTATTCCTTTTACTATTTTACCTGATTCCCTCTTTGAACCTTGGTTTTTGGAGTCATGCATGTTCTGCTGTGGTGTTGCTTGCTTGCATAAGGTTCTGGGTGGGATTCCCTGTTGTTGGTGTGAACAGCGAGATGTTCATTGTCTGTGTAGCTGACCCGACACTAGGTGTGATCTACCCGCTTTTCAAGGTGTATGTCCCTTGTCTGTCTGTGTGTGTGAACTATGTCCTGTTCAGCATATATGTTGAATTTCAACTAGAGCAAGACAGCCCTCTAGATTCCAGCTGTATGTAGATTGATTTGATAATACAGGCAATTGAGCACTGCAGTGATATTTTGGGTTTGAGGCAGCATTGATGCATATAGTATGGACCAGGAGTGGCTTCAGCAGCAGGTTGCAGGTGTCTTGCACGGGTTCAGCCTGAATATGGCGCCTTGGGCCAATGGCATCTATTGAGCATCACTGGGGAGGAATCCAAGGAGTGGGCTGGGTAGTAGGCCACATCCTGTGCTAGAATGGGGGTGGTAGTGTTGGTGGTTTTTGTGCAGAATGTGAGTGGTAGTATCAGGTCACATACCCATCCATGGTGGCTACCATCCATGCTTTCCTCCCAATGAAAGTCAAGTAGGGATAATTATGTTAGATGTCATAATGCCAGTCTATAGCCAAGTCTGAGCAAGGGGCAACCAGGAGCTCCCACCCTGGTATCACTATGATCAAAGTTGTTGTTTTTTTAAGGGAGTTGGTAGTTTGGTGGATTTTGTCCTTTTCCCTGGAGGGTAGTGTAGTACTTGGTGCAGTGCAGATGGTCATAGGTGAGAAGGAACCTGCAGGAGTCAGCATTAATGGGTGAATTAATATATCTCACTTTTATTCACAGTTCTCTTCAGGCAGCGGGCACATCTTAATACACCTTTCTTTCTCAACGCACTATTTTCTCCTCTGTCTTCCTTTAGCTCTTACTTGATCCTCTCTCCTCTCCAACTAACCGACTAACCTCCAATTTTTCCCTTTTCTTCATTTAACCACAGGTCTCCTCTCACTCTAACTCTACTGTTTGCCAGCCAATGCCAAAGCTGTTGCCATCTGGCAAAATGGTCAATGGGGAAATGAGTGGTTGTCAGACGGATTTTAATTAACCTCTTTTTCTCAAATAAACAAAAATGCTATTATCATAAACACATATTTAAAGACACATACACATACATACATACACACACACACACACACAAACCTAACTAAAAAATGGATTTGGCCAAGTGCTAAGTTTACAGTTGGCCTCTAAAGCAGATAGAAGAAGATGATGTGAGGGGTCATGCAACAGTTTGGCCGTTGGGTCAGTCTAAACGGGCAACAGACGGCTGGCCATTCAGCATGGAGGGCTCATTCATCCAGGGCAACAGGTACAATGTCCAGAGCAGCTTACTCGTTGCAGACAGTCCAAATACCATAAGATTCTCCAGATTCAGAAGATGAGGATAGAGCGACATCTCAACAAGATTGTCAGGATTCCATGGTAACGGCTGGTATGCCCACAGCTCCTACGCAGCCCGGTGAGTATGTGTCCATGTGGTGTCCCTTGAATTTTGAAAGTCAAACTGCATTAGCAGGAGTAGCGATAGCTCTGGAATGCAGGGGGGAAGCATCCAGGTCAGGTGTTAAGAGGGGTGTTGAGGATCTCAGGGAGCTTTTGAGAAGTGTTAGGGAGCTATTGATTCATTATTACAGGGGAACTGAGTTTCATTTTGGGGGCGACCCTTCTCTGATTTTATCGTGAATGACCCTTTTGATTCTTTCGGTAAGTATGGATAGCGGCCCCTGTTCAGGGAGTCAAGTAGTGGCAGATGTTCAGCAGATGTTTGGGGTGATGGTTGCAGTGCTGACTGGATATGGATAGATGATAAAGCGAAAGGGGAAGTGTACATTTGTTTTAAAGGCCCATTAGGAGCGCACTTAAAAAAGATGGTCAAAGAAAGGTTTTGGCAGGAGGAAAATGTGGAGATATACTTTCTTCTCTTTTTGGAAACATTTAATTTAGACATTGGGACAAAAACAAAATCAAAAGAGGAGGAGGAGAAGAAAAGATGGTGTCTGATCCCACAGACATTCACGAATTGGCTGCATGGATTTGCTAGTTTAGCTAGTGTAATTAGGAAAATGGCACCAGACAACTGTTCTCCCCTTTTTTTCTACATGAATTCTATCTGGGAGGCATACTGAGCATATTAGTGGGTAGACCTGGTTGCAATATTACGAGCAGTTCAGGCAAAGTAAAGCATTTCGCCCAAATATTAGATGACCAAGTATAAAGCAAAAAGAGTTACCCTGCGCTGCAGGGGACTAGGAGAGAATGATTTCTCAAGATTGGAAATCAATATAGGGTTATTAAAGCCACGCGTTTTGGCACAATTTTTGAACCTTTTTCAAGCTTAAAAAACAATTTTTTATATATATATAAACTCACAACGAAACGTCCATCAGCAGCATCGTGTGATGCCCTCTGACGTCATCAATAGGGAGGGGTCTCATTCCCTCTAACGTGCTGCAGTCACATGACAGTGTTTGGAATGCGTTCCAACTTACAATATAACTTTATTATCACTCTCTCGGATGACAAAAACGGCACTGGCCATTACATATCATTTGTAGATAGATACATGCTATTCCCATTTATGTATATTACAGAATACATTTATACAATGTCTACAGCATATAAATCTAATAATTCCTAGAACAATAATTATGTTAAAAAACATCTATATTATATGTAAAATTGTAGATTCTATAAATAGTATAAAATTGGTAAAATGCATATAATTATATGTAAAAATATATATTGCTGTATTATCATGAATCAGAACATGAAATACAGTAATAACTTTTAGTTTTGATAAATTAGTATCTACATAATGATATAAAATGGAATAATCAATTAATATCTGCATCATAATAATTTTTTTAAGGTTTATAGGGTATAATTAATTGTTATAGTGATAAATTATGATAAAACCTTAATTTATATAACAAATTAATGACAGTATGTACACCAAAACAATTATTACATTTTTTCTAATAACTCATTAAGACCGCTGGGAACCAATGTTTTGAGGCGAAATATCCAGTACATTTTTCTCTTTCTAAGTGCTGCTATTGATGCTTTTTTAACCTGTTCTAACGGTTTAACTATTAGCCCTTAATAATCACTATTGTGTACCTCCCCGAAGTGCCTGGACACACTATTAGAAGGGGCGATAATGTCTTACCATGTTCTAGTTTTCTTATAAATTATTCTTGGTTCTTTTTCTAATATTTTTGCCAGATCAGGATCACCCTGAAGTATGTTCCAGTTTTTCTTTATAATCCTTAAATTTGGTTAGAAAGGCACTTCTAACCAAATTTAGTAGTAACAATGGAAAAATAAAAAGGGAGCCTATAAATGTTATGCAAGTGCTGTCCATATATAGCACATAAAAAGAACAAGATAGATTTAGATAAAGATATAGTTCACATTTAACAAACATAACGTTTAACATGAACAAGCAGGACCTCTAATAAACTGACTACACGGATTAGTCAGCATAAGTTCAATATCAAGAAATATAATCAGAAACATAGTGTGTCCAGGCACTTTGGGGAGGTACACAATAGTGATTATAAAGGGCTAATAGTTAAACCGTTAGAACAGGTTAAAAAAGGATCAATAGCAGCACTTATGCACTGGATATTTTGCCTCAAAACATTGGTTCCCAATGGTCTAAGGGTGGTTTCAGACGAGCGTGTTTTTGTGCGTACATTGGTGCGTACATAGGTACTCACCTATGTACGTGCAAAAACACACGTGTATAAAGGTCCGCGTATTGCCTTCAATGGAGCCACGGCCGCTGCCGGCAGCTCCATTGAAGGCAATGGTCTGCCGGCACCCCTAAATTGTTTTTCAGGGAAGGGCTTTACATATAAGCCCTTCCCTGAAAAACAAGAATTTTAGTGTAAAAAAAAATAGAATAAACTTACCTGTCCACCGCTGCCATGTCCCCGCGGGGATGAAGAACACATCTGCCATATGCGGCAGATGTTTCCTTCATCCCCGTGAGGAAAAAGAATTCCCTGCTGCACTTGCCACATCTGTGACAGATGCAGCAAAGGAATTCTTCATCCCTGCCTGGAATAAAGAATTCTGCATTTCCGTGCAATGCGATGCAACAAAGAGGAAGGCTCCATAGGGAAACATGGGCTACAAAAGCTCACGAGTCGCGAGCATATCGCCAGACCCGTGAGGTTTTTGTGTCGTTTTGGAGCACATGGACTTCTCATACATCCGATTTGTAGCATTGTAGCAATGCAACTTTGTCGCCTGTGTGAAGTAGGCCTTACGGAGTTATTCTATGTTAAAGTGACATGTCAGATTTCCAAAATTTAGCCTGGTCATTAAGGCGCAAACAGGCTTGATCACTAAGGGGTTAATGAAGATCAGTGCCTTTGCTGGGAACTGTAAATTGAAGCACATCTATTCCCATTGTAACGGGGCTTCCCTTGAGGCATCCTGTTGCTTTAGAAAAGTAAAAAAGGAACATCTAATTTTGGGCAAAGGGATGACTCCGGTGAAATGTCCAAAGATGGTCCCATTTCTAAATAGGTTTACTGATAGGCTTAAGACACAGTTTCTGTATTCAAGTTTTCACAACGGTTTTAGCATTCCACTCCCTCTGCATTGAATTCTCGCAGCGGGATCCGACCCAGCCGTCTGCAGGCGGCCTTACAATCGGCCCTTTGAGGGCCACCATAAGCCTGATGTGGCCCTCGGTGAAAATGAGTTTGACACCCCTGGCTTAGAGAGTATGTCAGTTGACAGAATTGAAGCTGATGGGGAAGTATAGAGAGTGGTTATGGCAGAAAGGATCGGTCCTGTGAGGCAGAATTTCTCCAGCGTCCATCACATGAATCCCCAGTGTATTCTGTTGAACACCTTCTCCACATCCAGAGCTAGAAGCAGAGAAGGCTTTGACTGGCGCCCACCCCAGTCACTAGATAAGTCAGCCTTCTTGTACCATCTGGTGCTTGCCTGCCCTTCGTAAAGCCTACTTGGTCATTTTTAATGAGTTGAGACAAGACGGGAAAGGGCATTGGCGATTATTTTAGCATATAAATTGATGTCTGAATTGAGAAGTAAGATCGAACGGAAGTTACCTGGGGTCTCAGGGGGTTTGACTTCTTTGGGAATGGTTACTATGTTTGCTTTTAAGTTTTCCGGTGGGGGACACCTGTGAGCATTATGTGGTTGAAAAAAATTGCATATCTAGGGAAGCAAAACTGGCCTGAATGTCTTGAGGTACTCATGTGAAAATCCATCTGGTCCGGGGGATTTACCCAGTTTTGGGGACCTAATGGATATGTCTATTTCTTGGGTTGAGATAGGGGGATTTCATTATTGAATTTTCTTCTAGGAAGGACTATAGTTGAAAGACATTTGTTAATTAGTTCATCAGTGGGTTGGGGGTATCCTTGTCGTGAGATAAATTGTAAGGTCGGTTGTAATATTTGCTAAATTTGTCTGCAATTTCAGCCTGTGCCGTTCTGTAAACGGGCTGCTGTAGCCAATAGTAAAGCTCAGTGATCATCACTGAGCTCAGTTATTGGCTACAGCAACAGGTTTTGGGACATCACAAGCTGACTGCAGCCTGTAAAAAACAACACCGCAGGGGACAAGCGCAGAGCAGTGGTCATAAGATTTGCTCTGTAGATCTAGAATGGACAGCATTTACAGTATTTATGGAGGAAGCATCTCTAGAGCTGTGTCCATTGTGGTGGAGTTTACTAGAGATAACAGCGAGTGTAGTCTTTGGTTTTTGAGATGGATTACTGGAGGTATCCCCATCCATCCAACCACAGTGCAAATGTCTCAGAGCTGATTGGCAGTATGGGGTCTCTGAAAAGAATCCTATCCTTCCACACACAGAGAAACATAGGAAATTCATGGCAGAAAAAGCCCATGTGTTCCATCTAGTCAATGGAACACATGGGCCTTATATTTTTGGCCTTATATTTTTTATCACTTAGGCTACATTCACATGGGCGAGCACATTATCAGGCCTAGAAACCCAAACAGTTATGCTTGTCAATGTGTATTTTACCTACAGATGTGAGGCATTTTTTGTGCAAAAATACTTTGCATCACTTCTGAGAAATTGAGATCCTCCGGCACTTGTTTGATGCCCGTTGGAGGATTGGCAAGCGTTTCTCATTGATTTCAATAGGAAACAACATATCACAATGGGCGAGGACATACAGCAATTTCTTTACCTCACAGCATTGCTGTGAGGCACAAAATTGTATATGACTCCATTCTAAAGAATGGAATTCACGTTCATGCGAGTTTTTTTGCACATGTGCATGTAGCCGGTAGATGTCTTCTTATCCAGGCAGATTGAATTCATTTATTGCTGATTTTCAACTATGCCTGCTGGAAGTTGTTCCAAGCATCCACTACTCTCAGTAAAATCCTATTATCTGGCATTGCGTCCGATTTCTCCCAACTAATGTCAGATTGTCCCCCTTGTCCTAGAGGTTAGCTTCTTCCCTCCTAAACCTTATTTATTCCATGGATACATCTTAGGAAAGAGGGATCTAGATAAGGATGGGTTGTCTGCTTTCCAGGCTGATACTGTACCTGAGTGAGCAGTAGACCCCTTACTTAGTATTTTGACAGAGATGAAGAAGTTGGGTTGGCTAGTTAAGGGATTGGCTCAAAAAGTTTCCAGATCCTGATAGCATGATATTGACATTTTATAGAACATGTTGGTTCCTATCTTGTTTGAGTTATTGAGGGAATGTTTAGCCTTAACCATTCTGGCAAAGTCAATGAGAAGAGCTATGTATTGATGGCATGGAAGGGGGATCTTTTGAGGTGTGTCCAGTGTTTGCTGATTTTTTTGTTTGAGCATCCTTTTATACGCATTCATAATTGACCCATTCTTAGGCGAACAATTGTGCCGTTGGTGTGTGTGAGGATGGGCCGAAAAGTGCAGGAAGCCAGCTCTATACAGGTGCTTTGCGGACCATATAAGTGATTGCAGTACTTTTATATCCAGTGATCACAGGTGATAGCCTCTCTGCCTGTAGTCATTCAGATTTTACTTTATTCTGTATCTGGTCCAAACTACCATGGCAACTTCTCCCAGCTGCAATTTGTCTCTGCAGAATTTGACGTACAGACATCTTTGGTTCCTTGCTTTTTCAAACCCACCCTCCCACACCCATCCACACACGTTATCTACACCTTTAAACAATCCCCTTTTCTATAGTACCCATAGTAGTAATAATGCCACCTGTGATACCCTACCCAGTAAGACTGTCCCCATTTTTGTCCACCCTGCAGGCACCATTCAGCAATACCTCTTTTTGTCTCACTCAGTAATTTTGCCACTTTTGCCTACATTTATTTATGTATTATACAGTCCCCTTTTAGAAATAATGGCCTCTATGTCCCCTTTCAGAAAATATGCCCCGACTTGCTGGCTTTTAGACATAATGCCCTTATTTGCCCCCCTTTAGAAATAATTGCCCCTTTGCCTTCTGTGAAAAATATTGCTCTTAAAGTCATCTTTTATGTAAAAAAATAAAAATCAGCCCATACTCACTTCCTCTGTTGCCCCCCCAGCAGCTGTAATGGGTGCCGCTGACATCCGCATTGTGCGATTATGTGACAAACACATGACAGCTGTGGACGTTGCCGGCATCACTAGGGCCAAGAATTGACTACAGTTATCTTGTGTTTGTCACATGTTTACATAAAGTGTAAGTCAGACAGTGGGGCACCAATAACAATTACAGCTGCCAGGAAAAGTTTCATAAGGCGAGTATTGACATTTTTTTTGCTTTTTTTTTTATTAAACACCCTGTAAATTAAAATCAGGGAGGCCCGACTGCTGTGATTGACCAAGCAGTCTGGGCACTCCCATGGCTAGTGGGGTCCAACACCTGCCTGTGTTTGCTGAATGTTGATGCCGGACCTGATCGTTGAACTATCCTGAAGGTAGGATGAAGGAGAAAGGGAAAAAAAAAGAATACAAAACACTGTGCGCACTGAGAAAATGAAGAAAAAGATTATTTATTGGATATCAGGACATTAAAAAAAATTAAAATATCTAAAAGCTATGATGCAGAAAGCAAATTAATAATGCCTACCAGGGCTTGAAACCAGGACCTTCTGCCATTCAGGCAACGGTTTTTCCCAAGGAGCTATCAGCCTGTTAAACAGCTTCTCTGCTGAATATGTTCCCATTCCTTGCTTGTGCTAACCCAGTTCTTGTTTAGCTCTACACTGCCCTTCACAGTAGGATTAGTTTAAAACATGTAAACTTTATTGGAAATACTAAAATCAAGACACAGGACACCGCTTAAGTGTAACAAATCTAAAGGACGTAATGCAAAAATCATCTGATGGAGTCGATCAATTTGAATATTAGTCAAGTGTTTTTTGGCACAATGATATATAGATTCATTTGTTTTGTGGTTAACACAGCGGTGTGAGGTTGCTAAACTATGTTTCTAATACATGAAGTTAACCATATTGATCATAATAGCTAGCGATAGTGCAAAATATTATGACCTCTCAATAGAGCTAAATTTAGTCTTAGAGCTCTAGAAATAAGCGTGATAGCTTTTCATAGAGGTACATATATCCTTGCAATATGGATTACTGTAATAATTGTTTTGATCGACGAAATTTACTCCTCCTTAATCTCTTAATAGAGTTGTGTTGACTCTTAAGTTGTTTTAGACTCAAGTTGTTTTGACTCAACGCGTTTCCCCGCTCGATAGCAGCGGTTCGTCAGGAGATTGATATCTAACACTTAGAGAATTGGAAGGAACTATTATGAATATAGAAATTAATTTTATATGATGGCACTAGACTGGACAGTAAGATCAGTATATGATGGATTGCTGAACTGAACCTTGGGTTTAATCAGTATATAATACTGTTACTGGCGACCCAATAAATATGAGTCAGGCAATCAATAGACCTGAATAGATAACCTCTAAGAAATGTTGCCAACAGGGTAGATAAGTGGCTGGGACTTAAGCCAACTATCCTGTGGTCCTAAGATTGGTAGAGCTCTTAGAACTTCAAATAGAGTGTATATAATTAGTGAGCAATAAGGACTTCAATGTCCAAAGTAGTCACTAAGGTAACAATGAAAGGCAAAGGGTATCTATATGGCTTCGCCTTGGGCCGTATATACCCCAGAAAGGTATCGATGTATAAGGTTCAGTCTTATATCAGTCCCTAGATTGATAATAAAGAACTGATTAGAATGAGCTGTGAAAACCAGTCCAATGTTTGCTCAATAGTTCTTGCATAAGTCCAAGACCTAAGGATATTGGTCTAAAGGAATCTGATATAGCAAGTGTTAGAGCATGAGAAACATAGTGCAAGGAGCAGAGCCTCCGGCCTGGATGGTAGGATGAGGTATAATGACAGGGGCAAGCTTGCCTGTGTTAAGTAGTGTCTGGAACCCCTCCCATCTGGGGGAGTGTTCCGGTAGCAGCCAATCACCGCATCTTTGAGAGTTGTCATAGTGATTAATCTATATACAGAAAGTTTGCCTGCTTCCCCTTGATGTAATCTGTAAGATAAAGTGTAATAGTAACCAGTGGTTGTAACTGATCGTTTGAGCGCTGTCACGATCCTGAAAAGGAGCTGACAGCTGTAGGGAACAGGGGACGAGCCCCTATGCATTACGTTGCGGTGGTCACACCCCCCCAAGTGTGACGTCACAATGGAAACGCCCCCCGGTTTGAATGTAGAGGTGGCGCTCATAGAATCAGTAGTGATGCCCCTCCATGTGGTGTTATGGCGGCATATAGAATGAAGGAGCTGGCAGCTATAAAGACAGGGAGTAAGCCCCTATGTGCTGCTCCGCGGTGGTAACGCCCCCAGGTGTGACGACACAGTGGAACCGCCCCCTGGTTTAACATAGAGGTGGCACTGATAGTTAGTGAACACGCCCCTCTATGTCACACCAGGCGATGTGAAGAAAGTTGCCGAGCAGGGATCACGCCCCCCTGTGTGACGTCGGGGTTGTCACTCCCCCCTGTATGATTGGTAGTCACACCCTCATGAGTGACATAGCGGCGGCACTGAAGGATTGGCTGGGTGGGGCTAGACGTGCTCCCTGAATAGTAGAGTGGCTGAAAGCCCGCCCACCCATGATGACGTATGCACGTCAATGATGTAGAGGGGCGGAGGAATCGGGTGGTTACTGTAAATGGAGATCTTTGCAGGAAATGAATTGTGGAATCTTAAAGACAATGTCTACAATAGCCAAAAGTGGTGCTAAAGTGAACTGCACTAAGAATTAGACCATGGATAGTGATGGCTCATAGCGGGGAAGTCCCGGAGTTGTCACGTGACTCAGGGACGCCCGCGGCCATCTTAATTGAGGGAATGCCCACACCCTGCCTAGGCAGTGGTAGTAAAGTCTGCATATAGAAGTTTTGAATAAGGATGAGTATTCCAAATTAATCACATGGTTCGGGGACTTCTGCGGCCATCTTGATTGAGGGAAAATCATGCCCATACTGATTAGAAATAGGTTTAAGGGGGAGAAAATGATGGGGAAAAAAACATTGCTTAGGGGGACGCATGACTCAGATGGACATAATAGAACGGGGTTATTGCCCAGATGCCAAGATTAGTATACATGATTAATCTCCGTGTTCATATATGAAAAGGCAAGTGTATGAGAACCCCTATTGACTTTCCAACCTATGTGCGGGTGACAAACCCTCATGAATAATTCCCTGCTGGGGGATATAAATACCACTCCGTATTAAGTTTAATATCAATCGGTGATTGTGCTAGAATAGAGCAGTAAGTTGAAAGTTAGACATGTAATCTTATTCTAAGAGATTGTCTTCCGATCTAGGTATATGGAGTTTATAAGAAGCAATTGAATACAAGGTGATCATTTAATCCTTTGGGTTTAACGGTCTCAAGACGGTATATCCAGCCAGCCTCCTTTTGTAACAGGAGTTGTTCGGTGTTGCCGTCCCGTCTTACAAGTTCTATGCCTAAGGCAACTTGGATCACCGTCGTGAAATTCCCAGACATGATCAGCCACTGGGGTGCTTTCCTTTCTTTGGATGTTTCCGATATGTTCAAGGATACGTCTTCTGATTTCGCGGATGGTTTTACCGACGTATTGTATATGACACGAGCATGTAATTAGATAAACAGTGTTGCGGGTAATGCAGTTGATGAAGTTCTTCGTGAGATACATTTGATTCATGGTCATGGACGTAAACTGATTGGATTTTAATATAAACGGACAGGCTGCACATCTGGAACAAGGAAAGGTACCATCTGGAATACTTTTAGTAAGCCAGTTCTCTGATCTCTTATTTACAAAATGACTCCTAATCAAATGATCGCGAAGGTTCATACCATGACGAAAAGTGATGGAAGGCGACTGAGTGATGTACTTGTTTATGTCTTTGTCTTTTAATAAGATATCCCAATATCTGGACAGAATGCTGCTTACCTCCTTATTGGCTGTGTCAAAGGTGCCAATAACCCTAGTTATTGATTGTGTCTCGCGTTTCTGAGGTGTGAGTAAAGACTCACGATTCTCCTGTCTCGCGGATAGATATGAATAATCCAGCAAGTTTTTTGGATATTTGCGTTGTTGGAATCGTTTATGTAATTTTTGACTCTCTTCGTCATAGGAGGCCAGGTCAGAACAATTCCTCCTCAGTCTTAGGTATTGGCTCTTTGGTATGCCCTTTTTGTGGTTAAAGGGATGGAAGCTGTCCCACCGGAGCAAACTGTTGGTGGCTGATGGTTTGCGATATAAATTTGTTGAAATTGCTCCATCATCATTAATTTGAATCATTAGGTCCAGGAATTCAATGGACTTAGCATCAATTGCTGACGTAAATTTTAGATTTAAGTCATTGATATTCAGGAGTGCCACAAACTGATCAAATTGGGATATGTCACCGGTCCAGAGAATGAGAATATCGTCGATTATGTGTTGTCCAGAATAGGATGAGCTGTGTCCACTGTTGATAGTTATCTGAGAAGACGATCCTTTCCTCCCACCAGCCCAGGTAGAGATTGGCATACGATGGGGCACAGGGCGTCCCCATCGCAGTCCCCCTGAGCTGGTGGAAGTACTCGCGATCGAATATGAAGAAGTTCTGAGATAAGATGAAATCCAGTAGAGATAGAACAAATTTGTTGTGATCTGACAAATGTACGCCTCTTTGAGAGAGGAAATGTTCCGTAGCCTTCAGGCCACCCTTGTGTGGAATGGAACTGTACAGGGCCTCCACATCAAGGGTGGCGATGAGGGTACCCGGTTCCACATGTATATTTTGGATCTGGCGTAAGAGGTCCATGGTGTCCCTTGTGTAAGATGGTAATTGGGACACGAAAGGCCTCAAGATCTTGTCTAGGTAGAGGCTCGCGTTTTGTGTAAGGTTATTTACACCTGAAACGATCGGCCTCCCCTTAAGAGGATTGAGGGCCTTGTGGACCTTGGGAAGCGAGTAGAAAGTGGAAACTCTGGGTGATTTATTAGACATAAACTCAAATTCGGATTCACTAATAAGTTGTCTCTCTTTAGCATGTACCAGAAGTTTTTTCAGGTCTGTCATGAATTCAACAGTAGGATCTTTTCTTAGGATCACATACGTGTTTGTGTCCTTCAGGATATCGAGACACATACGCGTGTATTGGGGAACGTTCATGAGTACGACGTTGCCCCCTTTGTCAGAAGGTTTTATGATCAGATTATCATTATTCTTTAGTGAATTCAGAGCCTGAAATTCTTTTTTGGTCATGTTCGGAGGTTGTGAGGATTTCAACTGTAATGTTTTCAAATCTCTTAGGACTAGCATTTCGAACATATCTAGTTCTGGAGCGTAGATATTAGGTGGTGATGATCTACTGGCAGGCTTTAAGTCTGTAAATGGGCCTGAACCAGGATTCTCATTTTCTAAGGTTAAGATATCCAGCCCTTCGATATCATCGAGTCACAGACCCAGTTCGCGAGTACGTGTGGTATCTTTTTGGACGAAAAACTTTTTCCATCTTAATTTAAAAAAATAAATAAAAATTAGCTCTACACTGCCTGGTGATTGCCCACCAATAACCTAGCCTGGCATCTATTATCCTTGCGAGATTATTGTGCTCTCAGCCAATAGTCAATCTCTTCCACCTATAGCTCCTCCATACTGCTACATAACATTTCTACCTGTGGAACGACCTCTATCTTCCCTAACTACGCTACCCGCCGGCTCCTTTTATACCATGAACTGATACCTACACATGTACTGACTTCTGGCTTTCTCTGAACACACTACCGAACCGCACCAGTTACAACAAGAGACTCCACCCCAGAACCGGATCGAACTAATAGCTAGAGACCTAAGCTGGTTAGATAATGCCTCAATGGGATCCATAGGAAAAGTAAGGCAAAATATAAGCCCACTGGGAAAATATAAAGGCTGCTTATTATGTCACAGTTGCCCTGAATGCAATGCACACCTCTCCCAGAACCTACGCAAGACTGTGTCAACAACGGACAAAGGAAAACACATACATATGGGAAAACTGATAGCTGCTGAATGCCTCTCAGCCTGCTGCCTCACCCCAGCAGGGGCAAGGGAGGAAACCGAACCACAGCATGAATAACCAAGAGAGAGGGAAATAAACAGCAAACTCCAAGAGGAAACTGCAATAAACCACAAATAGCTAAGGGAAGGATAGGAATATAAACCCATCCCTACCTACTGATAAGTGTGGTTTGCGCTCTGGTCTACCTAATAAAGCCTCTCTGAGAGGTGGAGGTATCTAATGGAAATGCCAACTTGCAGTTATACAGATGAAGATGATAGCAGGCAGCCCATTCATAGATGAGTCAGAGATGAGCCATGTGACAGCAACGGAAGTTCTCGGTTTGAAGTACAGAATAAGAAGGCGGGTATCATAGTCAGAAGGGGAGCCAGAAGTCAGAATCAGAAGGTCTTGCCAAAATAGCAGAGGAGCAAGCAAAAGTGGAGCTTGATTACTCATTGCAGTGGAGCAGAATAATCACCCACTCAGGGAGTAGCAGGGCCAGGCTTTTATAGGAAATGCAATCAATAACAGAGGTGGCAGGAACTAGATAACTGGGATCAAGGCTGAGAGTCATGCAGGGGAACTGTCCATAGGCTGGATGGCTCAGTATTTAGAGCCACTGGTTGTAGTGCAGGAGTACCCGATTCAATTCCTGACAGCTGTACTCCTAACCAATGACACACAAAATAACAGAACCTAAATACAAACTACATAGCTTTGGATATTATTAATCCCTAGATGCCCTGCCAGAACAGAACTATGCATTTTAGAGAGTACTTGAAGCTTCAAATACAGTGGAACAAAAACTTGATAACTGGGAAGGAGTCAAGTCGTGGGCCTCATGCATCTGCTCCTCCAGATTCAGGGACACTGCTGACACCACCATTCTTTTGGACAGAATGGGTACCAGGATTTACCAGAGTCCACCGGGACTAAAATTCCTAGAGAGAGCATCTGCTTTGACATTTTGACTACCAGATAGGTATGTGACCATAAAGTCAAAACGAAAAAAGAATAAATGACCACTGCACCTGTCTAGGGGTAAAATAAATAAATTTATCAGATGTTTGTGATCTCTAAAAACTGTCACCTTCTGTTGAGCCTCTTCAAGAAGATGTCACCACTCCACACGTGTATAATAGCCAACAGCTCTCTCTAATCTGTGTCATAATTTTGTTCGGTCAAGGTAAATTTCCAGAAAAAGGAAGCACAAAGGTGAAGAGTCTTCAACTCTCTAGTGCCCGGAGACAAAACTGCTCCCAACCTCTGACGTGTCTATGTCCGGCACAAAAGGTTTGGATGAATCCGTCTGCATAAGAATAGGATTTACTACAAAATACCTTTTCAAAGCATAAAAAGCATGTAACACTTGTGGAGACCATTTAGAATAAAAAGAACCTTTCTAGGTCATATCTGTGAATGTTTGAACCATTTCTGAAAATTCCCGTACAAATTTTTGGTAATAGTTAGTGAACCCCAAGAATCTTTGGAATGCCTTAAGATTCTCTGGCTGAACACAGTCCAAAACAGCTCAGACTTTATCTGGATCCATCTTGAAACCACCGGGAGTCATAACATGCCACAGAAAAGTGATCTCCTCTACAGCGAATATACACTTCTCCCTTTTTGCAAACAAATTGTTTTCGCAAAGTGGTTGTAGCACCTGACAAACATGCGAAATATGAAAGATAAACTAGCACAAAAGTTCAATAAACTTCTGAAGCACTTAGTTTATGAAGTCCTGAAGCACTGTGGGAGCATTAGTTAAACCAAAAGACCTCACCAGATTCCGTCCTCTGTGGTGAATCGGGATGGTTGAATAAAGTAGTCCACACACAGGGATAACTTTCTGAGCAAGATCGGAAACAGTCAGCAGTGCATGGTTACTTGTGACAAAGGTTAACAATTCAAAAAACAGTTTACACACGCCATCGGGACAATGATGCTGTCAAATCAGGAGTGTGACAGGGAGGAATGGCAGGATGACAGACCAGTCTGCAGTCCAAGTTATCTGCGGAGTTCTGTTCCCGGCCACTCTCCTTCTCTCTCTCTTCAGCTCTCTACCGGTCAACCCTCCCATTTAAGGGAAAAGGGACTCAGCGCTGCAAGGCGGCTCCGCTCACACTCTCAGTTCTCCATGTTAATAGCAGGAAGGCCTGGGCGAATTAGGCCCAGGGCACACACAGGGGGATCGCTCAGCCTCTTCCATCCTGGGGCTCCACACAAGAGAAGGCACAGTCTCTCCTACTTAATAATGGTTCCTTGCTTCCTCCAGACTGCTGCTAGTCTCTCAAGAAGAAGTCCCCAAACATATATGCCCCCCCCCCCCCCCCGCGTGGACATTACACACATATATACGGCCCCCTACATGTACATTACACGCATATATGGCCTCCAACTTGTACATTACACATATACGAGCCCTTACCTGCACATTACACACACTCCGCTCCCCCGTCTCACACACGCTCGGCTCTGCTCCCCCGTCTTGCACACGCTCGGCTCCGCTCCCCCGTCTCACGCTCGGCTCCGCTTCTCCGTCTCACACACGCTCAGCTTCGCTCCTCCGTCTCACACACACTCGGCTCTGCTCCTCTGTCTCACACACGCTCGGCTTCGCTCCTCCTCCCACGCGCTCCGCTTCTCCGTCTCCCACACGCTCGGCTCCACTCCTCCGTCTCCCACACGCTCGGCTCCACTCCTCCGTCTCACACACGCTCGGCTCCGCTCCCCCGTCTCACACACGCTCAGCTTCGCTCCTCCGTCTCACACACGCTCAGCTTCGCTCCTCCGTCTCACACACGCTCAGCTTCGCTCCTCCTTCTCACACACGCTCAGCTCTGCTTCTCCGTCTCACACACGCTCGGCTCCGCTCCTCCGTCTCACACACGCTCAGCTTCGCTCCTCCTTCTCACACACGCTCACCTCTGCTCCATACACACTCTGAATACATCCTCACACAGCAGAGTCCTGCATCCACTGAGCCTAGGGACCTGGTCATGTGACCCCCTTGTCTCCTCCCACACACTGATCACATGATGGTGACATCATCACAGGTCCTGTAAGTACAGAATAACCCAACGGCTCCTGTCCGGCTGCATGTGGAGGTATGTGGGGGTCACAGCTTCTACTTGTGGCGACCCCGGGGAGGTGCAGGAGATTAGAAAAATGGCAAATGAAGTTCAGTATTGATAAATGTAAGGTTATGCACATGGGCAGGAGACACGGATGTCACCAATGTATACTAAATGGGGCACTGCTAGGGAAAAGTGATATGGAAAAATACCTTGGGGTCCTAATGCACTGTGGACTTAACTGGAGCAATCAATGCCAGTCAGCTGCTGCAAAAGCTAATAAAGTCTTGGGGTGCATTAAAAGAGGTTTAGGGGGCGAGGGACGAGAACATTATCCTCCACTATATAAGGCACTTGTCAGGCCTCACAGTTCTGGACACCGGTGCTCAGGAAAGATGTTGCGGTGTTTGAGGGGGTTCAATGAAGGGAAACTAAGCTAATAAATGGAATGAAGGGACTGGAATACCCAGAGAGGCATCAAAATTGGGATTATTCACCCCGGAAAAAAGACGGCTAAAGGGCGACCAAATAACCATGTATAAAGACATTAGGGGACGATACAAGGATCTCTCCCAGGCTCTGTTTACACCCAGGACTGCGGCGGTAACAAGAGGGCATCCTTTATATCTAGAAGAAAGCCAGTTTTATCACCAACATAGAAGCAATTTTTTTCCTACAAATGAGCTAAATTGGCTCGGTTTTTGGTTTTTTTTTGCCTTTCTATGGATCAACGGGAGGGGGGGGCAGTGGGAGGAAGTTAAGAGGCTGAACTAGATGGATATTGTCTTCATGCAGCCTAAAATACTATGTTACTATTAGTGGCCTTGTAACGCTCCACTGGGGAGTCTGGGATGTACATAGGAGATGGTACAAGGCCTCTGCAGCGCCCCCTATTGGCAGGCCTGTAACATGACTGGGAATAGAAGCCTCCGGAAGGCAGAGACCATCTCCAGCTACAATCAGGATTATTCGGCCTCCACTACAAATTCGCTTTCTACAATCCGTACAAAATCCCCCCAGAAGAATATAAATAAGTGACACAACTGATAGAACGAGCGCTTTCCCCAAATCCCCACAAAATGCCCCTTTTTCTGCCTCCTACGGCCCCAGAATCCCCCATGAGGTCTTTAGTCCTGGGAGCCCCTTCTGCTGAGCGGCTGCAGACGGACAGCAGCTTCTGCCGGCGCTCCTCGCGGCCGCCGGCTCACTGATGCTCTGGGGTTTGGGAGGTGCAGCCGCCGTCTCGGCGCTCCAGAATCTTCCGTCTTCTGAAACCAGTAAATCCCCCAGAACTTCTCGGCTCGCAGCTCCCGGCTGGATGTGCTGTTTGTAGCATTTAGCGGGAAGCGCTGGACACGTTTTGGCCGCCCGATCCTTCTTCAGCGGCCGGACTCCTACAAATCACTGGGGAAGAAATAGCGGATAACATGTTGTATCTTCATAGCGTCATAAATCCTCCTGGTTAACCCCTTCCTGCTCCGGGGCTTATATGTATGCGACTGACTGCTGGCCTCCCGCTGCAACAGCAGGGATCGGTGAGAACATCAATGCCAGCAGTTAATCACTTACATGACACAATAAATGTTGATCGCAGCATGTACAAGCTTCACAGAGGGAGAACCATGTAAACATGGAGAGCCAAATAAATGCCAGTCAGTGGCATCTGCGTCTGTGATCACTATAATGCACTGCAGTTCAGAAGTACAGCAGTGTATTATCAGAGAGCTCAAAGCATCACCAGTTCAAGTTCCCTCCATTAATATAAATATACATGTATATGTATATACATATATATATTAATTTTGGTATTAGTATAATTGTAGAAGCCTTCAGCATGTCATTTATGCTGCATGATAAACTCATACACAAACGGCTTCACCCCTCTGTCTCCTACACATACACCTCCACTCTCTATCTCCTACACATACGGCTCTGCCTCCAGCACATACGGCTCCGCTCCTTCATCTCCTACACATATGTCTCCGTTCCTCCGTCTCCTACACGCGACTTCGCTCCTCTGTAGGTACGGGTAAGAGCTTGGAACAAATTATTAAACAGCATGTATACAAGTACTTAGTAACATAGTAACATAGTTTGTTAGGCTGAATGAAGACAATGTCCATCTAGTCCAGCCTGTCTATCCTCCTGTGTAGATCCAGAGTAAGGAAAAAAAAACCCAAGAGCAGAAGCCAATTAGCCCTTTTGGGGAAAAAATTCCTTCCCGACTCCCTAATGGCAATCAGACTGTTCCCTGGATGAACCCCTAATAGTTCCTACCTGCCTGTATACCCAGATTAACAATTAAACTAAGATTTATATCCTGTAATATCCTTCCTCTCCAGAAAGACATCAAGTCCTCTTTTAAACTCCTCTATTGATTTTGCCATCACCACGTCCTCAGGCAGAGCGTTCCACAGTCTAACTGCTCTTACAGTAAAGAATCCCATTCTATGTTGGTGATGAAACCTGCTTTCCTCTAAATGTAGCGGATGCTCTCTTGTTATCGTCGTAGTCCTGGGTATAAACCGATCATGGGAGAGATCCTTGTATTGTCCCCTAATGTATTTATACATGGTTATTTGATCACCCCTTAGCCGTTTTTTTTTCTAGAGTAAATAATCCCAATTAGGATAGCCTCTCTGGGTATTCCAGTCCCTTCATTCTATGTATTATTTTAGTTGCCCTTCTTTGAACCCCCTCCAGTACTGTAACATCTTTCCTGAGCACCGGTGACCAGAACTGTGTGCAGTATTCCATGTGGGGCCTGACTAGTGCCTTATATAGTGGAAGGATAATGTTCTTGTCCCTCACCCCTATACCTCTTTTAATACACCCCAAGACTTTATTTGCCTTTGCAGCAGCTGACTGGCATTGGTTACTCCAGTTTAGTCTACAATCCACTAGTACCCTCAGGTCCTTTTCCATATCACTTTTCCCTAGCAGTACCTCATTAAGTGAATATTGGTGAAATCCGTTTTTGCTGCCCATGTGCATAATGTTACATTTTTCAATATTGAACTTTATTTGCCATTTTTCTGCCCAAGCCCCCAGCTTATCTCGGTCCGTTTGTAGCTGCACATTGTCCTCCGTTGCATTGATTATATTGTATTATTTTGTGTCATCTGCAAATATTGATATTTTGCTGTGCAGCCCCTCTATCAGGTCGTTGATAAATATATTGAACAGAGTGGGGCCTAATACTGAACCCTGTGGCACCCCACTAGTGACTGTAGTCCAATCAGAGTACGAACCATTAATTACCACCCCCTGCTTTCTATCATTGAGCCAATTCTTTACCCAATTACACATGTTTTCACCCAATCCGAGCTGCCTCATTTTGTATATTAGCCTATTATGTGGCACGGTGTCAAAGGCTTTAGAGAAATCCAGATATACGAGATCAATAGATTCTCCCTGGTCCAGCTTAGAGCTTACTTCATCGTAAAAACTGATTAGATTTGTCTGACATGAGCGACCCTTCATGAATCCATGCTGGTGAGGGGTTATTCCCTTGTTCTCCTTGAGGTACTCATCGATGGTGTCTCTCAGAATCCCCTCGAAAAGTTTTCCCGTTATGGAAGTGAGACTTACTGGCCTGTAGTTACCAGGCTCACTTTTGTTCCCCTTTTTGTAAATTGGAACCACGTTGGCAATGCACCAATCCAATGGTACAACCCCGGTCTTGATAGTGTCTAGAAATATTAGATATAGCGGCCTAGCTATCTCGTCGCTTAGTTCCCTTAGTATCCTTGGGTGTATTCCATCTGGGCCTGGTGATTTGTCGATTTTAGTCTTCTTTAATCGCTTCCGCACTTCCTCTTGTGTTAGGTATGACATATTTTGTGAGGGGTTCATTTTATTCCCCTGCATCTCGTGTTGCATTTCCTTTTCGTTGGTGAATACACTTGAAAAGAAACTGTTTAATAGATTTGCCTTCCCTCCATCATCTTCAATGATTTCCCCTGCATTATTTGTTAAAGGGCCAGTGCTCTCCCTGCAAATCCTTTTGCTGTTAATATAGTTGAAAAATAGTTTTGGGTTGTTTTTGCTCTCTTTGGCCATCAGTATTTCTGCCTCCTCCTTGGCAATTTTGAGCCTATCTTTGCGAATTTAGTTTTTTTTTGTTTTTTTCCCTGTATGATTTTAGCGCTTCTTCACTGGCTTCTTGCTTTAGTAGTTTGAACGCTTTCTTTTTTTAGTTTATTGCCCCTCTTACAGTCTTGTCGAGCGACATTGGTTTCCGTTTAGTTGAGATTCTTTTATTTTTAAAGGGAATGAACTGTTCACATGAGGTGATTAGGATCCTTTTAAACTTTTCCCATATGTCCTCTGTACTGATATTTTTGAGGATGTTGTCCCAATTAATGTTACCAATAGTAGTTCTAAGCTCATCAAATTTTGCTTTACTAAAGTTTAGTTTTATTGTTGCTCCCTGATAAGGCTTCTTATTGAATGACAGCTGGAAGTTGATTATATTGTGGTCACTGTTCCCCAAGTGCCCCTCAACCTGCACTCCCCTTATTCGGTCCGGTTTGTTGGTTAGTACTAGGTCCAGAATGGCCCTCCCTCTTGTTGGTTCCTGCACTAGTTGGTTCAGGTAATTATGTTTAATTACTCTCAAGAACTTATCACCCCTATGAGATTTGCAGGTTTTGTTCTCCTATATTATATCAGGATAATTAAAGTCCCCCATGATAATTACTTCATTGCGGTTTGACACCTCTTCTATTTGCCTTAAAGGGGTTGTCCCGCGCCGAAACGGGTTTTTTTTTTTTTCAACCCCCCCCCCCGTTCGGCGCGAGACAACCCCGATGCAGGGACGTACAGACAGCTTACCGGAGCGCTTACCTTGATCCCCGCGCTCCGGTGACTTCTATACTTACCTGTGAAGATGGCCGCCGGGAACCTCTTGCTTCGTGGACCGCAGCTCTTCTGTGCGGTCCACTGCCGATTCCAGCCTCCTGATTGGCTGGAATCGGCACGTGACGGGGCGGAGCTACACGGAGCCGCTCTCTGGCACGAGCGGCTCCATAGAAGACTACAGAAGACCCGGACTGCGCAAGCGCGGCTAATTTGGCCATCGGAGGGCGAAAATTAGTCGGGCTCCATGGGAACGAGGACGCTAACAACGGAGCAGGTAAGTAAAAAACTTTTTATAACTTCTGTATGGCTCATAATTAATGCACAATGTATATTACAAAGTGCATTATTATGGCCATACAGAAGTGTATAGACCCACTTGCTGCCTCGGGACAACCCCTTTAATAGTAAGTTTTCAGTTTCTTCTGTTGCTTTTGGTGGTCTATAGAAGAACCCTATCAGGATTTTGCTATTTTTTCCTGCCTGTATTTCTACCCACAGAGATTCCATCTGTTCTTCTCCTACCCCTATATCCTCGCGTAGTCTCGGCTTTAAGTACGATTTAACGTACAGACATACCCCTCCCCCTTTCTGGTTCCTTCGGTCTCTTCTGAAGAGATTGTACCCCTGTAAATTCGCTGCCCAATTGCACTTATCATCCAGCCATGTTTCCGTTATTCCGACTATATCATAATTTTCATCGGCCATTCTCGCTTCAAGCTCACCCACTTTACCGATCAGACTTCGTGCATTCGTGGTCATACAATTTATATCATTTTTTTTGTTTTTTAAATTCGTTTTGTTGCTATTCGTACTAATGGCTGATCTAACAGTTCTAACTGTACTAACCCCACCCCCTGCTCGACCCCCATTCCCATTTCTTTGGCCCAGGTCGCTAGCTACACTGACTACCCCACTATTTCTCTTTTTGCTCTCCCCCCGGTCCCTAGTTTAAACACTCCTCCAGCCTTCTTGCCATCTTTTCCCCCAGCACAGCTGTACCCTCCCCATTAAGATGCAGCCTGTCCCTACGGTAGAGCCTGTAGCCAACAGCAAAGTCAGCCCAGTTCTCCAGGAACCCAAATCCCTCCTTTTTACACCAACTCTGGAGCCACCTGTTTACCTCCCTAAGATCCTGCTGCCTTTCTAGTGTGGCTTTAGGTGCAGGTAGTATTTCCGAGAAAACTACCCTGGAGGACCGCACCCTAAGCTTGGACCCTAGGTCCCTGAAATCATTTTTGAGGGCCCTCCATTGACCTCTAATTTGTTCATTGGTGCCAATGTGCACCATGACCACTGGATCCTCACCAGCCCCTCCCAGTAATCTGTCAATCCGATCCGCGATGTGTCGAACTCGAGCGCCAGGAAGACAACACACCGTTCGACGATCCCGGTCTTTATGGCAGATTGCCCTATCTGTCCCCCTTATAATTGAGTCTCCCACCACTAGGACCTGTCTAGCCTGCCCTACGCTCCCCGTCTCACTGGAGCAGTCATGCCCCTGGCGTTCAGAGGGCATGTCGTGATGCAGCGGTGCTGGCTCTGTAATGGCATTCCCCTCATCTGCCAACTTTGCAAACTTGTTGGATTGTGCCAGTTCAGGACTAGCCTCCCTGGTTCTCTTCCCTCTATCTCTCCTTTCTGTCACCCAGCTTCTTGCCTGCTCCCCCGGCACTTTCGTACTACCATCCGCCCCCACCTCTACCCCAGCGAGTGCCTGCTCAGTGAGCACCAAACTCCTTTCCATGATGTCAATAGCTCTGTGTTGCCAGTTGCCCATTTAGATCCAGGATTTGAGCTTCTAAATGTGCGACATGCACGCATCTTGCGCAATAGTATGCACCCTCGATCGGCTGATCAAGGACCACATACAATTGCACAAGTAGCACACAGGATGACATTGCCAGGCATGGAGCTCATCCTAATGGGGATCTACAATTTACTTGTGGAAGTAGTGAAGGTAACCTTGTTCACATTCTGCTCACAGGCAACCGTGTATAAAAGCAGTAAGGAATTTATTTTTGTAACGTAACATGTTACTGGATTGTAGGTGGGATTATGATGAGAATACACTGTAATGTATAAAATGAGTAACTAAATAGATAAATAACTATGGTGAAGATTATATGTGAAAGAAACAGGAGGGGTTGAACCAGAGATTCACACAGACCGCCCAGGGGGCTAACGAGCTTAGCGCCGTTTGGATTGTTTAAAAATGGGTAGTTAAAATGTAAAATAATGCATAGTAGTAAGCAATGTATAAATTAAAATGGGTGGTCTGCTTAACATTAGAGATGAGCGAGCATGCTCGTCTGAGCTTGATGCTTGTTCGAGCATTAGCATACTCAAAAGTACTTGTCACTCAGACGAGCAAAAAATTTTCACCCTCTCCTCCCCACATGTTTAGCGGCTTTTTTAGCCAATCAACATGCAGGGAAGGCTTTGGCACCTCCTGCTATGCGTGCCAACCCTGTGCACGTCTATAGCAGTGACTGGCTGGCTGGATCAGATGACCTAGGATCATAAAAACTCAGGTCACCTGATGCTCGCCTCACATGGAAGCTGGATTAGCTGAGGGACAGAGCTGCTGTGAATGAGGGAGAGTGTTAGTATAGGTTAGAAGGAGCGTTTAGGCAGGGATCCATCTTCCAAGAACCCAACAGTCCTTTTTAAGACTACAACTCCACTTTTGTGCATCATCAGTTTGGCTGCCTGGGACCAGTAGTGCGCACAAAGCATTCACAAGCATCCCGGCTCTATACTGCATACTGTTACCGGTTCTATACAGTATACTGCTACTGGTGTACACAGACTATATAGGAACTAACAAAACTCCGCTCATTTTAAATTTTTTTATTTGTTTTTGGCTGAAAGCATTTTCATATTAGGTCCAGCAGAAATAAGTCAGCGGCAGCATAAGCAGATGCAAATAAAACCCAAGCTTTATTCCTCCATTGTAAAAGTAACTGCAACGTTTCGATCTGCAGTGAGATCTTTGTCAAGCATATATAGCAACACTGCTAAAATCAAATATACATCAGCTGTGAAACAACAAATACCTTCATAGCACGTGTAACCATCGTCAATGGCATTCGGAAACTCCAGCGTCAGACATAGCACATGCGTGGGAGAATCAAAGTTCCACGAGACAAGGGTGGCACCAACGTCATCCCCATCAGTATAGTAAATGCGCATGCGTAATAAGACGCAAGACTTGAGGGACGATATCAACACCTGGCTAATTTGAATATATTACCTAGCGCACCTACGCAGAAGCTCAGAGATCCACACAAGCGGCGACAAAGCATGAATGCCACAGAAGACAGCGCAAATGCACCAGTCTAACATGGCCATATGTACCCATATGTGTAGTGGATAATAACACTTATATACCTAAGCACCTATATATTCCCAAATTGATATTTTAAAGATGTAAATAGGTTTATATAGTATATAAAACCCTAATATAGTACAGCCACTGCACTAGAAACAGCACAGCAGCACACTCACGTGTGTATTCGTATGTTGCCCACCAGTGCATTATTTATTAGTATGGTATAATATACACATTAAGAATCAAATCTGCATAAAGCACATCTACATAGGGTCTGCATAAGGCATATCTACTGTACTATAAGCAGCACACAGCATGTTTATTCATATAGTGCCTACAAATATCTTTATTAGTAGGGTATAGTATCCCTATCAGATATCAAATCTGCATAAGGCACATAGTTAATTTTTGTATAAATCTCCGACCCAAATAGATTAGATGTAGACAAGCAGCCCATTGAGTAATATCGCCACTCAAGTCAATGCAAATAAAAATACTCTTTATTAGGTAACATACATCAGAACAATTTATTCTTTTAGAATTTAGTGTCAAGAGCAATCAAGAAGGGACCAGACAGCCAAAGACGGGAAACACGTGTTGATATCGCCCACACCTACAAAAAGAAGACCAAGTGTAGTTAAGATCAGAATAAGCAGGAAGCCATCTATACAAAAATTTCTTACTACAACCCATATGGAGATTATATTAAAGATGTGGAACGTATGCGTATTCTAAATTTAAACCAGATGGAGATAAGGTATCCAATTCATGTATCCATTTTAATTCTTTCCGTTTCAATAGACCAATGCGGTCCCCACCTCTCGGTAATGGGGCCACCCAGTCGATTTACTCTAAACTTGACCTGGCTAACAGCATGACGATGTTCAAAAAAATGTTTTGGTATCGGTAGGTCTTCATAATAGGCCCAAGTGTGTGTCCTGTTGATCCACACTATATAACAAGACTGTGCACGTTTTACACTATCTATTTTTGGCTTAAAGCGTATGTAAAATACCTCGCAGTTTGCGTAGCATTTTGATGAAGTGCATTATACAACATGATCAACATTAGGGGTAAGGGTCGAATGAGGGTGTGGGCAGAGGCCGAGGTCCTTCTGTTGCTGAGGGAGAAGTAGAACACTGTGTATCTACGCTCCCTAGCTTCATCTCACAGCAGGTCCGTGTGGTACGCCATTATTAAAACCAGGGATCAGGTGATGACGTGGATAGCAGATAATGCGTCCAGTAATTTATCCACCACCCAGTCCTCCACGCAGTCCACTCACACGAGCCAAGGGACTGGACCTGTGAATCCTCATGCTGATCCTCCTTCCTCCCAGCCTGGTCACTCCAGGGAAAGGAGATATTCAGAACAGGCATACTCACAGGAACTGTTCTCAGGTCCCTTCCCTGAGTTGAAAAAAGTGGTTCATGAGCCATCTGAGGAATTTGTCATGAACGAGGTCCAAAATTTGGACCTTTCACAGTCTCAGGATGGTGAGGGTGGGGCCTTCCAAGTAGTGTCTCAAGAGCTAATTGTTGATGATGATGATGATGATGATGATGATGAGACACAGTTGTCTGTCAGTGAGGTTGTTGTTAGGGCAGTAAGTCTGAGGGAGGAGTAGACTTGGGATTCAGAGGAAGAGCTGGTGGATGATGAGATGACTGACCTAACCTGGGTTGGTAGCCTACTGAAGTCAGTGCTTCAGAGGGGGAAGCACGTGCAGCACCAGAACAGGTTGGAAGAGGCAGTGGGGTGGCCATAGGGAGAAGCAGGGCCACAGCAAGTAATCCCCCTACTGTTCCCCGCAGCACCTCTTTGCGGCAAGCTCTCATGCAGAGGGCTTGGTGTTCTTAGGTCTGGAGGCTTTTTAATGAGAGCGCGGATGACCGACAAACAGTGGTGTGCAACTTGTGCCCCACCAAGATCAGCAGGGAAGCCACCATTACTGAGGCTTTCTACAACCTCATGGCAGCTGTCACTCGCTACTCGGTCCCCAGTCACCACAATTTTTCCTGCTGTGCCGTCCCCGCTCTACACCAGCATGTGTCACGGAATATCAACCGTGCCCTTACCAACGCGGTTACTGGGAAGGTCTGGCGGGCAGGGACACTACATCTCCCTGATGGCACATTGGGTTAACCTGGTGGAGGCTGGGACCGAGTCTGACCCTGGGTCCGCTCACGTGCTACCCACACCAAGAATTGCAGGTCCTACGTCAGTAATGGTTTCTCCGGCTTATTATGCCACCTCCTCCAATTCTGTAAGCATGTCGCCTTCAGCCGGTAGCATGAGGCGCTGCAGCACTGCCGTGGGGAAGCATCAACAGGCCGAGCTTAGGTGACAAGAGGCACACCACCAAAGAGTTGTTACAGGGTTTGACAGAGCAGACAGATCTGTGGCTTTCACCGCTGAACCTCCAACCAGGCATGGTCGTGTGTCACAATGGACATAACCTGGTGGTGGCTCTGCAGCTTGGCAGACTAACACACGTGCCATGCCTGGCCCACGTGTTTAATCTGCTGGTTCAGTGCTTTCTTAAAAACTACCCCAATTTGTCTAAGCTGCTCAGCAAGGTATGTCGCGTGTGCGCACATTTCAGAAATTCCACCACAGATGCTGCAACCCTCAGGACACTGCAACAGCGCTTCCAGCTGCCAGTTCACCGACTGTTGTGCGACGTGCCCATGTGCTGGAATTCAACTTTGCACATGTTGGCCATGCTTTACGAGCAGCATAGAGCCATTGTTGAATACCAGCTGCAACATGGCCGTCGGAGTGGTAGTCAGTCTCCGCACTTCTTCACAGAGGAGTGGGCATGGATGTCTGACATCTGTCAGGTCTTAGGAAACATTAAGGGGTCAACACAAATGGTGAGCGGCAATGCTGCCATTACAAGCGTAACCATCTCGCTCCTTTGCCTGCTGAGAAGGTCGCTGCTAAGCATTAAGGCCGACGCTTTGCGATTAGAACAGGAGATGGGGGATGACAATACGTTGCTTGATAGCCAGACCACACTCACATCTGTTTCTCAGGGCGTATTGGAGGAGGAGGAAGAGGGGGAAGAGACTGCTGCTCACACTGCAGAGGGTACCCATGCTACTTCCTTCACATCTGTTCAGCATGTATGGGCTGAAGAGGAGGAGGAGGCTGAGAGTCATCTTCCTAGTGAGGACAGCGATGTGTTGCTTACTGGGACTCTGGCACACATGGCTGACTTCATGTTAAGCTGCCTTTCCTGTGACCCTCGCGTAAGGCGACCGTACCAACATCCTGCATGATCCCTGTGCTCCTTACAACTATTGGGTTTCAAAGCTGGACACATGGCATGAACTTTCGCTGTACGCCTTGGAGGTGCTGGCCTGCCCTGCTGCTAGCGTGTTATCAGAGAGGGTGTTTAGTTCTGCTGGGGGGATTATCACGGATAAGCGTACCTGCCTGTCAACTGACAGCACCGACAGGCTTACACTTATTAAGATGAACAAAGCCTGAATTTCTCAAGACTTCTCTTCTCCACCGGTGGAAAGCAGCTTAAAATAAAGTATCTTTAAGCTGGAACGGGAGAACCATGCACCCTCTATCACCCCAAAAAAGGGTAGAAATAGCTTGGCCTATCCTTCTCTGATCTTCCTCCTCCTAAACCAGCATGTCAGCATGCTGAACAGCCAATTCTTCAGAGGGCCAAAAAGCTCTGTAAAAAATTATTTGTTTTCGGAGGGCTGCCTCCAGGCTCTGACAAAACAATTTTTTCTGAGGGCCGCCTCCAAGTTCTCTCCCCCAATTTTTAAGAGGTTCACCATTAGAGTTCATCAAACGTGCTAGTTCCAGCTTTATATGCCCACAGAGTCCACAAATGTATCCCAGCGCAGTGTCCAGCTATCTGACACCGAGACAGAATAAATTGTCCTGGTTTGGCCACCCTAATTTCTTCATAGAGTATGCTCTCTTTCCCTGGGGCACTGGTTAAAAAGCACCCCGGGGAGAGGCAGGGGCTGGGACAGGCAGTAGCTTGCCAGTTGGTGGACCGCCACCTTGCTCCCATTAAGCAAGTACGAGCTCTATGTTAAAAAAAAATATTTCAGGGGTTCACCTGCACTCTGGGTAAACAAATTTTTCAGGGGTACACCTATACTCTTGGTACACAAATCTCTCAGGGGTTCACCTATACTCTTGTGTGGCAAGTTGGGATTACTTGCCTGGGATCTCCTGCTTATTTTCCCCCTTGCCCAGGGGTGGCAGCACCGCAATGACACAAAGAAACAGGATATAGTCCAAAAGCTGGTTCCTCCAGTGTTTATTCACTGCATAGCGACATATTCAGTATACATACAGTCCAGCATATCATATGCAACTTCACACTGTTGTCTGTCACAGTGCACACAGCATTGCACATCGCTTCTTCCAGCGGCCCTTCCAGGAAGGTGACTTCGCCCCGACAGGCGATGAGCGAGGGGCCAACTACCCCCTGTCCGCTCCATTCTTCCAGATCCCTCACAGACCAGCACCCGGTCTACATAGACCTCAGGCCCCACAGACCTCCATGGACCTAAGCCCCACCGGCATCAAGGACCCTGAGTTTGTGAGGGAGGGTAAATTTTAACTGTAGCCACACCCTTGCAGGTGCAGGTTAACTAAACCAAACACAGTGACTGTGCTCAGAGGCCCTCTACAGGTCACACTGGCTACTGCACTGTCACATCTTGGTACGCAAATTTTTCAAGGGTTCGCATATACTCTTGGTAAACAAATGTTTCAGAGGTTCACCTATACTCTTGGTAAACAAATACCCTGCACTCCCGCTCAAAACATCTTTCAGGTTCTCCCCTGCAATCTTGGTAAAAAAAAATTCTTCTTTTTAAAATGGGTTGTTTTCTTCATTAAAATGTAGAAGTACTGGCTTCTGAGTCCCCCCTATGTTGGCGTTTGTGGCTAATGAAATTCTGCGACGGAGGTGGCATGGGATGGGACTTACAATCATACATTAATTTGTCTGCGATTTTGTCAGCTATAAAGCACAATTTTAAAAGGTTCGCACGGCATACAGAAAAATATCTCAGCGTGGTGTCCATCTTTGGCCACTCATTTCTTTATAGTTCATGCTGTCTTTCTCTGGGGCACTAGTTACCGGGGCTGCGACAGGAGGTAGCTTGCCTGTCGGTGGACGGCCACCTGAATCCCATTAAGCAAGTACGAGCTGTCGCTCAAAAAATCTTTCAGGTTTTTACCTGCACTCTTGGTACACAAATCTTTCAAGGGTGCACCTATACTCTTGGTAAACAAATCCTTTTAGGGGTTCACCTATACTCTTGGTAAACAAATCTTCCAGGGTTTCACCTGCACTCTTGGTAAACAAATCCTTTTAGGGGTTCATCTGCACTTCTGGGTAAAAAAAAAATTCTGGGGTTCAACTACACTTTTAATAAACAAATCTTTCAATCTGGGTAAAAAAATCTGCAGTCTGGGTAAAAAAATCTTTTGTTTTAGAATGGGTTGTTGAATTGTGGAGATGGGTAGAAGTACTGGCATCTGAGTCCCCTTTATGCCCACGTTTGTGGCTCATGAAATTTTGTGACGGAGGTGGCATGGGATTGGAATTATGATGATACGTTAATTTATCAGCAATTCTCATCAGCATTGTGAGCTGTTGCCCACAATTTCAAAGAGGGTCACTGCCAGGCCCTGCCAACCCTCTGCAGTGTGTGTCTCCTGTTCCTCCTCATCCAAGACACACTTATAAATAGACATGAGGGTGGTTTGGCTATCAAGCAACCGTGTGGCATGAGGACAGCTGAACGCTGCGCTGGGAAAAATTTTAGTACGCTGTGGACTACTGAGTAGGCAAAGGGGTGCACCTTACCCCATCTGTGATAGGGACAGCGGGGCGCTGTGCTGGGAAAAATTTCAGTACACTGTGGACGCAGGCTCGTGCCTGCCTCCTTGGGGGGATTGGACAGCAGAGGCAATGGTGTCACCTGCAGGCAGTGATTGGCGGTGATTGGCCTTCGTTCCACCTAGTGTCGTGCTTAGGTAAGATGTGCCAGCACGTGTGCCTTGCTGATTGTCTGGCCCAACTAAATTGTTAGGAGTGGTGACCACCAGGCTTAATAGTGCGACCTGGGAGCCTCAGATGCATCCATGCATGCTGCCCCTTTTGTTCCCTATCCATTTCTGTGATGTTTTCAGGTGAATCACACACCCTCCCCTATGCAGAGCATAGGTCACCTTGAAAAATGCTCGAGTCTCCCATTGACTTCAATGGGGTTCGTTACTCGAAATGAGCTCTCGAGCATTACAAAAAGGTCGACTGAAGTAACGAGCACCCGAGGATTTTGGTGCTCGCTCATCTCTACTTAAGGGCGCCCACCCACTGGCGATTTTTTTTTCCCTGCGAAATTTGCAGCATTTTTTTCTCTGCAGGGGTCTATGGGACTTGTAATGTTAAAATCGCGATCGCGCAAAATCGCAATTTACCGCGAAATCGCGATTTTGCGCGATCGCGATTTTAACATTTCAAGTCCCATAGACCCCTGCAGAGAAAAAAATGCTGCGAATTTCGCAGGGAAAAAAAATCGCCAGTGGGTGGGCGCCCTAACATTGAATGTTATTAATAATGATATTAACTAAAAGTAATGTTAGTTACTACACCACATGGTGGAAATACTCCTGAACAGGAAAACATTTTTATTAAAAAAAATTCAAATAAAAATTATATAGATTATGACCAAAAAATAAAATATATAGAAAGTTATTTGTCCTAAAAATGAGGTTACTCAAAACTCAAAACATTAAAATGTATAGATATGAATGTTATATATAAATCTAAATATAGATTTCTTGGGGTGTACAAAAAAATAATCTTAAATGTTTTCTAGTACCTCATTTACTCCTTGGGGTGTAAATGTGCTCATCCGGAAACTCCAAAATATTACTTTTTGTTTTTAAATTCAAAAATTTTCCCTAAGGAATCCTCTCCAGTGGGATCAAACACATACCGGAGGGATCACTATCATGGTGGCTAAGGAAATGTCTAGAGGCACCATGCTTTGTGAAGCCCTGTGGATATTCGAGAGATAGGGTTTTGCTTTGGTTCTCAGTCTAAGGGTGGTTCTGCTCACATATCTCAGTCCACGAGGACATTTCAGCAAGTAAATAATGTAGTTGAAACCATAATTTAAAAAGTTCTTGAAGGCTTGGGGTTTACTGCCCTGTCTCAATTTCCGGTTATGATAAATGTTAGAGCTACACCTACACCCCCTTATCCCACACTTAAAGGAGCCTTCTAATGATGGCCCCATGGCAGATCAAATATTTGGGAGAGTACTCTGTCTGCGGGGGCAAGGAGGTGCCAAAATATTCTTCAGCGTCTGGTTTCTACGGAAAACCACAGAAAGATATTTTGGAATTTTACTAACTTTGAGGGGATCCCCTTGTAGAGCGTCCCAATTTTTGCTCAAAATATTCTTTGTATTCTTTGTACATATAAATGTACAGATAAAAATTTGAAATCCCCTCAATTTCCCTCATTACCTATGTAAACTCTGTTTACGTTGTTTGCTAAGGTCAGCCCGTGTTTATGTGAGGAATCTCTGGCCAGCAGTTCTTTAAATACTGTGAAAAGAGCCATTATCTTCTGCCACATAAGTTAACAAGTAGTCATTGTGTTTTAGCACAGCAAACAATCACCTCTCCCCTCAAGTCTTTCAGTCTTTCAAACGACTTAACGAATGCCATTTAAATGAAGTGAAAAACAAACGAACTAATGACCATTTTTATGCAGGCTGAAACTCAGCAGTAAGTGACAAGTGAATGAATAGTGTACAATGGCTTTGTGATCTCTCTATCTGAAACTCAGTCTGAGAGAAAAATCGGTTTACATTGTCTCATCTTCTCTCCATTCAGGATCCTCGGCTGATATCTTCTATATCAAATCATTTTCCTGATTGACCCGACAAGGATGGAGAGGAACCAGGACAAGATGGCGGAGAGTATATTCAACCTCACCCTAGAGATACTCTTCCAGCTTACAGGAGAGGTGAGAGATTCTGGGGATGACGTCACGTTCCATCATTCTTATCTATGTCAGTTTCTGTTCACATCTATGGCAGAGGATTTACTGCCGATTCATCATAAATGCCGGGAAAGATAATAGTCTGTTGCTCTGTTCTGGTAGAATGAAAGAAACCCAACAGATCTACTATAAGGCAATTGGAGGTTGTTGGAGGTCATTATTGTCTGTCATCTAACAGAACCAAAACTCTGATCATTTTGTTCTTCTGCTCCTGTAACTGAGTAGAACAACGGAGATGATGAACACAGATGTAAAGAGAATCTTACTAATTGTTGGACATAACTGAAGACATGAAGGACTCTGGGAATGTCTGCAGTGATATTTCTGGATTTATCTCCCCATAAACAGGACTACACAGTAGTGAAGAAGACTTCTAGTGATGGCTGTCAGGCCCTGGTTTCTGATGGATGGGGAAGACCCCTGACCCCAATCACAGGGCCTCCACCTCACCCCCTGATACTGGAGGAGATCAATGAGCAGAAGATCCTAGAACTCACCAACAAGATGATTGCGCTGCTGACTGGAGAGGTGACGCTGCTGGGAATGCTGGGACATTATACAGTAATGCTATGGCGGTATAACGTGTCTGGGTGATGACGGTATCATTGTGTTGTCAGGTTCCTATAAGGTGTCAGGATGTCACTGTCTATTTCTCCGTGGAGGAGTGGAAGTATTTAGAAGGGCACAAGGATCTGTACAAAGATGTCATGATGGAGGACCACCAGCCCCCCATATCAACAGGTAACAGACAGGACTAAATCCACACAGCCTTTATTATTAGTATGTAGAGAATGAATTCAGTGGCTGTCTGTGTTTTCTGCAGGTAGATCCAGTAAGAGAACAGCAGCGGAGAGATGTCCCCGTCCTCTTCTTCCACAGGATGAACAGGTAGATGGAGAGAAGGTCTCATGAAATCTCCTCTCTGGTCTGTAGGACGGCTGCTAAGGTCTTGTGTTCAGTCTTATTATATGACTGATACTTGTGTAATGAGAAAGCTGGAGATGGCAGGATTACAGCCGACCGCAGACATTAGATCTCCGCATCTTATCACTATTTTCTGGTTCTGGAGACTTCTGGTTGGAATAAAGAAGCAACAGGTTGGAGTTATACAGGAGACCTGCAGCTATTTGGCCCAGATCACTACCGCTGTCATGTCATTCCAGCTCCTCATACTAATTAATGACCTTTTCTGGCCATATAAAACCTTCCACACAACTTCTCCAACTGTGTGATGACTTTTACAATATTTATTTCACAGCTGGTGAAACTGGAGGAAGATCCGATCCCTATTGATGCTACAGAGACACATGTGAGGGGGGATCAGCCGTGTAAGGAGGAGGACCCTACAGATGACCCCCCAGGTGAGACTACATGTAGAGAAGAGTCTGTGTTGTCAGGTTTTCAGCTCTGTATTCTCTTATTCAGCCAAGGACAATTTCATGTATTGTTTTCATTATTCGTTACTCAAAAAAATAAAGGAAACATTTAAATCACATGAAGTACAAAACTATCAGTCCCGCACATGGAGACTCCAGATAGCAGCTTGTTTTATCCATATTGAAAAACAGTTACAAACTGTAGAAAGAATGCGCCCCCTATGACACGTTTCGGACCCACGCTCAGTCTTTAGTCATAGTGTATGTGAATCTTGTAGGTAGAATGCCTTTTAATGCCTAACAAAAATACATAATGTAAATGCAAACTTTTGGACTTATTCCGAGTCCTTTATTAAGGCATAATGAAATGGATCTGAAGGAGCAAGCATATTTATAGTGTTAAGAGATCATCAGGTCAGCAGTGTTATCTGTGCTATAGTTTTCTCATACTTCCCATTCACACATAAATCTTCTTGAAGAATTTAACCCTCTGTTGAAAGTGTCAAAAGTTGTTATAAATTTATATCCCCACATTCTTCTGTGCCACTGTGATTTGAAATAGCCTTTCAATATGATAACTTTCATGTCTTCCATGTTGTGTCCATGACCAGAAATGTTCTTCACCACAGGGAATTCAGTCTTTCTGTATTTAGTTGTGTGGCGATGAGACCTCATCCTTGGTTTCAGTTTCTGTCCTGTTTCTCCAATGTAGAGGCCCCCTATTCTATGTAACGTGCTGTATAATGTAGTCTTAGACTTTTAAAATCACTAAGTGTGAAAAGACCACAAATCCAACACTTTGGGGTGAGGGGAGTCATTTCTTTGGTTTTCATGGTGCAATAAAAATGACAGGTTATCTTTATTCTGTGAGTCAGTGTGAGTACAGTGATGCCAAATTTATGCAGTTTTTTTTTAATATATAGTAATACTTAAAAATTACATACCTTTTTTAGAAATAATAATGTTTTTCTGCCGCTTTATTTTACCCGCATTAATTTTTTCATTTTTTCGTTGATCGGAATGTGAGGATTTGATTTTTGAGGCGTAACCTGTAGTTTGTATTTGTACCATTTTGAGGAGCATATAACTTTTCGATAGTTTTTCATTCAGTTTATTTTTGGAGTGACCCCAAAAAATTAATTCTTCCACTGCATATTTTTTTACTGACGGAGACCTAAGTAGACCTTTATGGTTTTAACGATACCAATTTTTAGATATGTTTTTTTATTGTATATTTTTACAATCATAAGTTAAAAAATCTTTATTTATCGACAATTGCATTGGGAGACACAGCTGAAGACCATGTGTATAGCTACTGTCACTAGTAGGTGGACACTGAGCAAAAAAAGGGGGTTAGCTCCTCCTACCAGTTATACTTCTCCTGCAGGAACCAGCTAATCAGTTCTAGCTTGGTGCCCATAGGAGGGAGACTTCTTCATTCACTAGTATTCAGCTGTTATCCTTTCGGATCTGGAAATATAGGGCTGGCTCTGAACTCTCCCTGTTACCTAATTGAGGAAGGCAAATAGACTGGCATTAAACCTTCTGTTGCTAGCTTGACCCATAGAAGACTTGACCTGCCAGCTATCGTGCCCCCCTATTGGAGCACTCCCTTCCTACTAAAGGCAGGTGAGCACAGGGACACACACTGCTGGAGTCTGAAAGCTCTACGGTCTATGGCGGTTAGGTGAGTATTCTCTCCACTGAGGTAACTATTCTCTCCCGCTTATTTTCCTTCCACTTTCTTCTTCCCATTGCCACTACCACCAACAATATCACTACAACTACTTTCTTCACCTCACTCCCAGATCCCCACCACGACCTATACCGAGATGCCTGTAATAGATGCTCCTTGGCGTGGCATACCCCTTGGTGGTATGAAGGATTCCCTACGGGAGTTCCATTTTCTCCTTTGCAGGCCTCCTTACAGCTTGGGAAATCTGGGTTTTTGCTGGAGGGGAAGCAGTGTCTTATGTAGCTACAGCCCATGAGAATGCTAGAGGACTCTTTTTCCTGGGTCATTTTCCTAGTTGGTACTGATTTTCTTTGCCCATTCACGACTAGCCTAGATTACTTCTGAAGCTACTGGTGGGATACACACACTCTCCTCTCAGTGTATACTTGCCCCTGATTCCCCCTTAGAACAGTGCAGGGGGTTCTGTTCCAATCTCTTCATGTTACACAAGGAGGATGGCACTGTCCGACCCGTTCTGCATCTGAGGAGGTTAAATCAATGTGTCTGCGTGAAGTTATAGAGATCTGTCATTGTGTCCATGGAACCAGGGGAGTTTCTGTCATCCACTGACATCAAGGATACATGTATTTATATCCCCAATGTCCAGCACATCAGCAATTCACCCAGTGATCAGTGGGTGGTTTACAGAAAAATAGAGGATGAACTTACTTAGATGAGGAGTTTACAGGCACCAGCGAGCCTCTAGGTTTGCTTAGAAAGTAAGCATGGCAGCATATGGGGGCTTTATATCTCTATATTCCATGCTTTAAAACAAGGGCAAACCTTTTTATAAACTCTCCAACATACATTGCCCTTCTCTGTGATTCCTGTACTGTTTGTCCCTGGAATGAAAACTGGAGGTGTTCCTTCTCTCCCAAGAAACCTGGATAATGTGTGATACTTTCTTCTAAAAGTTCCTGTGCTCTGTAACCTTACTACCTGTATGAGCCGTGGATAAGAGCAATAGCTGAGAGTTACAGCTGTATATACTAAATTACCGTCCCTACACAGGAGGGAATCGGCACGTAAATACTCAGTTTTTCTGTTTTGTTTTTTTTTAATAATAGAGTTTTATTGGCATTTCTAAAGTATACAAAGCAAATTAATGTGTGAGTGCATCAATTAACATCCATCGATGGGAGTAACAAATTTTTGGAAATGGGACCCTTGGACACAAACTATTTCAGCTTCCACCCTTTTGATTTCCCTCCATAAGGCCTTAGTCACACAGGCGTTTTTTCACGCGATTTGCGGATCGCATGACGGATGCGCATCCGCAAATCGCGTGACCGGTGCGCGCAAGTCACCCTCAAATCGCCCGAAAATCTGCTCCTAGCCGCGTTTCATTAGAAACGGGCCGGAGCTGTCCAGCGCATTGCATTCAATGGAGACGGCAATAGAGCCGGCTCCATTTAAAGCAATGCGCTGCGGGCGAGCCCGGGATGAATTGTCGGGAAGGGCTTAAATATATAAGCCCTTACCTGCAATTCATCCTAAAATGTGTAAAAATAAAAAATATATATATACTCACCTTCTCCCGGCAGCCGGAGCTCCGCGCGGCCGTCCTGCAGTGGGTGTGAAGGGGGTGTGAGTCAGACCTGCCCCCTGATTGGCTCAGCGCTGAGCCAATCAGAGGCATGTCTCACTCACACCCATTCATGAATTCATGAATGGATGTGAGTCAGACCTGCCCCTGATTGGCTCAGCGCTGAGAGGCAGCAGTCACTCACCCATTCATGAATTCATGAATGGGTGTGTGAGTGAAACCTGCCTCTGATTGGTCAGGGCTGTGACCAATCAGAGGCAGATCATTCAGCAGGCGGGGATTTTAAAGCCCCGCCGGCTGAATAGTGCCGAGAAGCAGTTCAGGAGAACTGACAACGGCCGCGGCTGGACTCCGGCTGCAGCGGAAAGGTGAGTATACAATTTTTTTTTATTTTAACACATTTTAGGATGAATTGCAGGGAAGGGCTTATATATTTAAGCCCTTCCCGACAATTCACCCCGCGCACGCCGGCAGCCCATTGCTTTCAATGGAGCGGCTGTATTGCCGGCTCCATTGAATTCAATGGGCAAACATCGTTCTTCTCTGTCACAGCTGTTACAGCTGTGGCAGAGAAGAATGATTTGTCTTCTATATGTACTCAATGGGGTCGGCGCTGCTGCCGTCGGCCCCATTGAGCGCATATAGAGAAGAGAACAGGAATCGCAGATAGGTGCGATCTGCGATTTCTGTTCTATAATTTATCGGACGAGCGCATAAAAAGCGCTCATGTATCCGATACCATTGCAAAGCAATGGTTTTATAAAATCGCCGGACGCATGCGCATGCGCAAATCGCTGCTAAAAACGCCCGTCTGACTAAGGCCTAAAAGAGATCTTTTCAACTGGCTATTCAAGCCCTTCACATTAAGAGACTGATGGCAGATAGATGGCATGTCTGTGGTGCTGTCTGGAACAATATGTCAGGGAATATACATATTGGTTAGGATATAGGAAGTGAGGTACATTATTGGAAACTGAAAAGGTTGGAATATATATAACAAATTACATAAACAAAACCGTGGAGTGAGTCAAACTGCACAAATTGGGGGAGAGTTTGCAGGATTACTGGGACTAAACCTGTGCTTGTAGCATCTGAGTCCAGCAATTAGGGTTCTTTGGTTGTCTTTTTCCATTCTTGGGAGATCTTGGGGTAGAAGCTGTTCATCCAGGTTTGAGTTAGATTCAGAAAAGTAGGAGGGGGATTGTCCCACATCTCGAGCAGCATCAGACCTTTGTCGAATGTGGCAAAAGCATGAGTCTTCCCATTTCTTGAGATGATGATGACTTTGGTTGGGAAGCCCCACTTATATCTTATATTGTGGGCTCTCAAAGCCGAGGTTATAGGTGCCAGCTTCTTCCTTGCTGCTATTATAACTTGGGAGAGGTTAACAAAGAGTGTTAACTTCTAGAATGGGGCTGCCAAGGTTGGCATTTTTCTTGAGGCCTACATGGGTAGCTCTTTGATGTGGAAAAAACGAATTCTGGCGATGGTGTCTCAAGAGGCAGAAGATGGTATGTTTCGGGCCCTTGGCAGACTGTGCACTCGATCAATAAATAATCAGTCTTTTAGGATGAATGTCAGTGGATTAGGTGGATGGGAAAATCCTCTAATGTTTGAATTTTAATACATGCCTTACAATTTGTATGAACATTTTATATAAAAATGTCATAAACTATCAGTATAATTGCTATGTAATATTCAAAAATATTAAAATTCAATTTATTCTTGGCAGCTGATGACACCAGAAGCTCAGAGGGACATCTGATAACAGTTTGTAAAGTGGAAGATCCTGATATCATAGAATTTACATATGAAGAGCCTGCTATTATCCCAGATATACCCTCAGCCCTTCACAGCAAAAATCTATTCTCTGATCCTTCTATACAGGCTTCATCTTCTGATTCATTACAGAATGTTAAACAAAATAAAATTGATACAACAGATGTTGAACATCAAAGAGTTCACACAGAGGAGAGGCCATATTCATGTTCTGAATGTGGGAAATGTTTTAAAAAAAATTCAGTTCTTGTTAAACATCGGAGAGTTCACACAGGGGAGAAGCCATATTCATGTTCTGATTGTGGGAAACGGTTTACACAAAAAGACCATGCTGTGTCACATCAGAGAATTCACACAGGGGAGAAGCCATATTCATGCTCTGAATGTGGGACATGTTTTAACAAAAAATCAAATCTTGTTAAACATCAGAGACTTTACACAAAGGAGAAGTCATATTCATGTTTTAGTTGCGGGAAAAATTTCACACATAAATGTACTCTTATTAAACATGAGAAAATTCACACAAAGTTTTACGTGTGCTGCTGGGAGCTGTAGTAGTTAGCTTCCTAGCAGCACAGCCCTCACAGGGTTAATTGATTAAGCTGGCTGGGTGTGGTACTTCCTGCTAGCCAATTTCCTGGGTCTGTGCTCACATATAAACCCAGCTCCTGGTCAGTCTGAAGCCGGGCTTGTACTCTTTGGACTTATCTGTGACGTGTCCTGTTACCGATTCTCTGTTTTGTTGCAGCTTGCTGTTCATGTCCGTTCGTATGTTTATTTTGTCAGTTTTGTCTGCTGAGTTTGTTTGCTATGTCTGCTCTAGGTTGGCCCCTAGGGCCCTCTAGTAGATGTGTCTTGCTAGTGTAGGGACTGCAAGATACGAGGGGCCTTGCCGGGGCTTGCAGCTTAAGTTCATTGACCAATGTACAAACTAACACCTCACATTTTTATTCAGCTTATCATCTGCTGTCAGTGTTTGCATTGTGGCTGCTGTATGCTGTGTATTCTGGCTCTGTGTGTCCTGTTGTACAGTTCCTTTCATGTGGCATGTGTATGTATCCTGTTTTGGTGCGTGGCTCCTAGGATCAGCTAGGGCCTAGATCCGAAGACCGCTGCCCTGCCCTTATTGGGGCAATGTCCCCGCTTAGGTAGGGCCATGCCATCCCTCCTGTTAAAACAGGGTCAGTTTGCCAGTAACCCGTGTGCATACCCAGTCCTCTTTGGTCGCGATCGTGTTGGCCCCGTGCTTAGTTTGCCCACACGATCGTAACACAGAGGAGAATTCATCACCTTGTTCAGTTTGTCGGAAATGTTTTAACCAAAAAAATAGATCTTGTTAGACATCAGCAAATTCACACAGAAGAGAAATTATATTCATGTTCTGATTGTGGGAAATCTTTCACAGATAAATGTGTTCTTAGTAAACATGAGAAACTTTCCATATTTGAAAAGCCATTGTCATGTTCAGAATGTTTTAGGCTGAAATCGCATCTTGCTGCACATCAGAGAATTCACATAGAAGATAGAAGAAATTATAAATGTCCAGAATGTGCGAAATGTTTACAGCTAAATCAAATCTTCTTAGACATCAGAGAAGTCACACGGGAGAAACCATCCTCTGAGGCCTTAGTCAGACGGGCGTTTTTTGCCGCGATTTGCGCATGCGCATGCGTCCGGCGATTTTATAAAACCATTGCTTTGCAATGGTATCGGACACATGAGCGCTTTTTATGCGCTCGTCCGATAAATTATAGAACAGAAATCGCAGATCGCACCTATCTGCGATCTGCGATTCCTGTTCTCTTCTCTATATGCGCTCAATGGGGCCGGCGGCAGCAGCGCCGACCCCATTGAGAACATATAGAAGACAAATCCTTCTTCTCTGCCACAGCTGTAACAGCTGTGGCAGAGAAGAACGATGTTTGCCCATTGAATTCAATGGAGCCAGCAATACAGCCGACTCCATTGAAAGCAATGGGCTGCCGGCGAGCGCTGGATGAATTGTCGGGAAGGGCTTAAATATATAAGCCCTTCCCTGCAATTCATCCAGAAAAGTGTTAAAATATAAAATATATATATATACTCACATTGTCCCGGCAGCCGGAGTTCCATGCGGCCGGCCTGCAGTGGGTGTGAAGGGGGTGTGAGTCAGACCTGCCCCCTGATTGGCCCAGCGCTGGGCTGTATTGCCGGCTCCATTGAATGCAATGCGCTGGACAGCTCCGGCCCGTTTCTCATGAAACGCGGCTAGGAGCAGATTTTCGGGCACCGGTCACGCAATTTGTGGATGCGCATCCGTCATGCGATCCACAAATCGCACGAAAAAACGCCCGTCTGACTAAGGCCTTACCCTGAATGTTGTGAATATTTTACTTGGAAGTCAAATCCAGTTGACTATCAAAAAACTCACATAGAAAAAAACCATATTAATGGTTTGAATTTGGCAATTGCAGCGCTCACAAATCTCATCTTGTTAGACATCAAATAACTTATAAGGGGAAAATCCTTTTTCCTTTTTGTTTTTTTAACTGATAAATAGTACAAGAATAAAAAATCCAACATTAAAAGTCAAAGCGAAGTTACATGTTTTACAAGATGATCAAGAAATATATGCAACGGCCAACTAATGTCTGTTATCTAAAAATCATCAAGAACCCAGATGGCACATCTATATACCAACTCTGTGTATAGAATATTTTACATTAATGTATCTAATTAAGTCTCAAAATTTGTTACCAATCACTAATAAATGTGTAAAACCTTACATGCTTGTGTTCTATAAATGGTAAGCTATCACCTCAGACCTCTGGAGATGAGAGGGAGCTGGGAGGTGTTATGTGTAGAAATAGTGAGGAGAGAATTACACCGAGGATCCTGGACTTTGTGGGACTAGTTGGGACACTTTCTGGTTTTCAAAAAGATTTCATCGGAGATAATCAAACCTGTTACAGCACTGAGACCGACTACAGAGTCTCCTCTCCATCCATCTCTTCACTGCAGTTATGTGTATCACAATATACAGGTATGATGTTTCCACTGCTCCTCATCAGGAAGAGCCATCAGTCATATCCCAGGGGTAGCTGGTGCTGGAGGGCGACCACTTTACAAAGAAAATTAACTCATTCTGGGATGGGATCATTTTCGCAGTATAAATTCAGCGCCGTCTTCTGTTATCAATGACATTGTGATGTAAGAACTCCACCGAGCCTAAAAGATCTTAAAAGTGGGAAGAAACTGATCGGGTTCATTCTGCAATAAGACACCATAGCACACTACATTGCAGTTACAATCTGGAGCAGATAAAGAGGGTCCAGTGCTCCTTCAAATGTCCAGAGTCGATTTACTGCTGCAAAGGCCGTAATTTAAAAAAAAAATATATATATATATAATATTTTCTCTGGAAGATTCTCCTCACTCTTCACACTATGAGATAGTCAGTAGATGCTGCACCTGGTGAGAACCTATACAAGAATCAGCTGGTGTCGTATTGTGCTCCTGAAACCTTTAGTTCTATGGGCTTCCAGTAGCACTCTTCCACAGGTGTGGGATGATTTTTCTGATTGGGTGTGGAAGTCTCTAGCTAGCCAATCACCACCGGTCTGCCACATATAAATACCAGCCCCTCTTTCTGCAGACGCTGGTCATTTATTCCTTTTGCTAATTTACCTCCTTCCCTCTTAGAACCTTGTTTTTTGGAGTCATGCATGTTCTGCTGTGGTGTTGCTTGCTTGCATTAGGCTGTGGGTGGGATTCCCTGTTGTTGGTGTGAACAGCGACAAATTTAGTGTCCGGGTAGGTGATCAGCTCCTTGTTCAAGGTGTATGTATGCCCCTTGTCTATTTGTGTGAACTACCCCGTTTCCCTGAAAATAAGATCTAGCATAATTTTTCAGGATTTTTGAGGATGCAGAATGATTTTTAGGATTTGTGAGGATGCTTGAACTATAAGCCCTACTCCAAAATTAAGCCCAAGTTACAGTTAATAAAAAAAAAGTCAATGTGAATAGTGTCCAGGCAGTTCTATGTGTGAAAAAGTAAAATCTTTTGGAGCAAAATTTAATATGGCACTGTCTTATTTTCGGGGAAATGAGGTATGCCCTGTTCATCATATATGTTGCATACCATCTGGGGCGAGACAGGCCTCTAGGTTGCAGCATGGTGCCGTCCCTATTGGAATGATTGCCCCAGGTTGTAGGCGGGACTCCTGGGATTAAGTTGTCTTGTTAGAATAGGGACTCACGAGACAATAAGGAACCTTGTCATAGGCTCGTGAGCTTAAGTATCATAAATACAAACCAATACCTCATACATACTTTGGCTATTCCATCTTCTTATGTGTGTTGGTATTCTAGGTAAGTGTTTAGTTGGTTGTCAGTCGTTGTTGGATGTCTACGTAAGTCCTTTTTTTAGTTCAGTTGGTCGTGGTGGTTGGAGCCGTGTCCAGATCCTTCTGGAGTTAACTGTGCATCTTTCAGTTAAGTTGTGGTTTATTTCCTTTTCTCTTGGTTATTCAAACTGTGGTTTGGTATTCTCACTTGCCTACTGTCAGGGACGCCCAAGAGGCATTCAGCAGATATGCAGTTGTCCCTGCGGTCAATCTGCTGTGAGGTAGGGACCTTGCTCAGTTACGAGCGGTAGAGCTATCTCTCTTATGTTGTTTTTGTTTGTTGAATAGAGGTTTTACTGCAGGATTGTGTTTCCCATTTGTCCGATTTAGACATAGTCTGTCTGTCCTGGGTGAGGTGTGCATTGCTCTCAGGTCGTACTTGACAGTTCTACCATCAACAGAAAGCATATTGAGAGAGCTCCTGTGCAGATCACATACCTTAAAGTTGTACAGAACATAGAGGCGCGCTGTGCAGTGTATCTGGAGAAAAGAGTGTAATTATATGCACAAAGATAAAACATAACTAAGTGTATCAGAATAAAAGCCGTGGAGGACACCAATCTATTGCCTGACCCTGGGTTTTATTCTGTGTCCCATTTCTTGAGCACAAGATCCTGGTCATGTTTTACATTGGTGTTGGTGGAACTGCAGAGCACAGCTGTAGATTACTTTTATAATATAGGCAATTAAGTTCTTCAATGATATTGAGGGTTTGAGGCAGCATCGATGCATAAAGTAAGGTCCTGGAGTAACTTCAACAGCATTTTAGAGGTGTCCAGCACTGCTTCAGCCTGGATATGGTGCCTTGGGCCCAACAGCATCTATGGAGCCCCACTGAGGACCCTCCAGGCAAGATCTCTCCCCACCACCCATATCCTATCAATGGGTAAAGCGGGCCTGGGAGGAACCCAAGGAAATGTCTGGGTTTGGCAGTGAGGGGTAGCCCCGTTTTGAGTTGGGGCGAGGCCTATTGCAACCTGCTGTGCCAGAATGTGGGTGAAAGCGTTGGATGTTTTTGCAGACAATGCAAGTGGCAGACTCGGGCCCCATACCCATCCACAGTGGCTACTTTCCGTGCTTTCCCCCAAATGAGAGTCGAGTAGGGATGAAGATGTTGTATGTTATGACACCAGTCCATATTAAGGCCTGAATGAGGGGCAACCAGGTGGTTGCAGTTCCACCCTGGTATCATTATGAACAAGGTTTTTTTTTCGGGAGTTGGTTGTTGGGTGTTGCAGTTCCTTCCCCTGGCGGTTGGTGTAGAACTTTGTGCAGTGCTGATTGTCTTAGGTGATAAGGAAGCTCCAGGAGTCCTGGGCAACAGGTGAAATAACTCCCTTTTATTGACTGTTCTCTTCAAGTAGCAGACACGTAATAGATGTTTTTGGTGGAATTTGAGAATTGAAGAAGGTCATCTTTATTTCATAAATTCAATAGTTTTCTTCTCTATTCACAACTCTTTGCATTTCATTATACATACAGTCCTTTCTATTTTTATTTCAATCTTCTTTTTATACCTTACTTCTTTTAGCTGCTTTCTATATCTTTCTTGTTATTATCATATTTACTATTCTTAAACCAAACCTTTTAGTCTCACAGCACTATTTTCACCTTTATCTTCCTATTACTCTTACTAGATCCACACTCTCCTCTTCAAATAACTGACTAACCTCCAACTGCCATGCCATGCAGGAGTTTCCTTTCTCTCCCCTCAACCACAGGCGCCTCCTCTCACTGTCACTCCACTGTCTGCCAGGCAATCCCAAAGCTGTTGCCATCTTGCAGAATGGCCAGTGGAGAAACAGAGCAGGTTTCAGACAGATTCTAATTAACCTCTTTTTCTTCAATCAAAAACACATATTTAAAGATACATACACACATAAAAACATAACTGAAAGATGGATTCGGCCCAGCAGTAAGTTCCCCTGGTGAGGTCCTGGTCGGGGAATGTTCTAGTTAGACTGTAGAGCAGATAGAAGAAGATGTTAGGGGTCAGGCAGCAGTTTGGTTGGCGAGTCAGTCTAAACAGGTAGCTGGCATCTGGCCATTCAGCGCGGAGGAGGGCCCATTCATCCAAGGCAGTCGGTACAGTATCCAGAGCAGTTTCCTCATTGCAGAAAGCCCAAACACCGGAAGATTCTCCAGATCCAGAAGAGGAGGGTATCACGACAGCTCAACAGGATTGTCAAGATTCCATGGTAACACCTGGTGGGTTCACTACTCCTACACAGCCTGGTGAGTATGTGTCTATGATGTGTCTATTGAATTTTGACAGTCAAACTGAGTTAGCAGGAGTAGGGATAGGTCTGGACTGCAGGAAAGAAGCATCCAGGTCAAGTATTACAAGGGGTAGGGAGGATCTCAGGGAGCTTTTGGGAAGTGTTGGGGAGCTATTGATTTGTTATTACAGGAAAAAAGAGAAAACCTAGTGAGACCACTCCTGTCAACCTATTAGGAGCTGATTTGCTGCAGAAAATCTGTGCCACTTTAGAGTTCAGTGTGGATGGGTCAGTTAAATTCACAGGTCAATTTGCAGAGAAAGAAATTTGTATACTAGCTGCATGTTGTCAATCTTAAGAAACCCCAAAGCCATATCCACACTTTTGTTGTTAGAGGAGGAGTTGGAACAATGCTTACAACAAGTTCCAGTCACCCTCTGGAGCAAGGAGCAGCGGATGTAGGCAGGCTACCAGTACCACCAGTTCAGGTCATGTTGAAACCAGGCACCCCATTGCCATGTAAATCTCAGTATTCATTGTCACTTCCATAAACAGAAGCCATTTCTAGTCAGCTGGAGGACTTACTGCAAAATGGGGCAGTAATTCCAATGAAGTCACCCTGCAACATCCCTCTGTTTCCAGTCAAAAAGAAAGTTGCGACGGGACAACCTGCCCAATACAGAATGGTGCAGGATCTCAGAGCAGTCAATGAGGCAACTGTCTTGGACACGCCCATTGTACCTAACCCACACGCCCTGTTGGCACAAATTCCCGCTGGGACGTATTGCTATACAGTCGTCAACTTGGCTATTCCTTTCTCAATCCCTTTGCATAAAACAGCTGGTATTTGTTTGCTTTCACACACAAAGGCAAACAATATACCTGGGTTGTGTAGCCACAGGGAGCCCAGAATTCACACTCCCTGTTCTCACAGCTCATGGGTCAAGTGATGTAAGGCAGGCGATCTGATTCACAGGCTGGTGTTTTGTTGTAATATGTTGATGACCTTTTGCTCTGTGCTCCAGACAAAGCCACATGTGTAGAAGCTTCAATTTCTCTCCTTCAATTCCTGGAAAAGAATGTATGTAAGACATCATAGAAGAAGCTCCAGTTTTGATGTGCATTTGTAACTTTTCTTGGACATTGTCTCATGGCAAGAGCTCGTCATCTCATCCAGGAGTGCAAATCTGCCATTATGGACATTAAGGCTCCCACTCCTGTTTCTAAACTACGTACCTTTCTAAGACTTGTCTCTTATAGTAGACCATGGATTGTGAATGCCTCACAACTGATGCAGCAGCTGTATGACTGTCTTAAGAAGGAACCCTTCCAACTTACAAAAGAGGACACCTACTCCTTCCACCCGCTCAAAATAGCCATCTTAGCAGCCCAAGCCCTGGGCCTGACCAACTTCTACAAACCTTCCAGGCTCTACTACAATGAGAACAATCGACACGCAGCAGCAGTCCTCACATAGCAGCATGGAGGGTACCAATGTCCCATTGCCTACTACAGTAGGTGCAGCCTGTCATCTGAGACTCCAGTGTGCCCTCCTGATGCCTGTCAGACTTTGAATCCTCCCACTCTCTTACCAGAACAGGATGACACTGACCAAGTGATGCAAAAAGAACTTCATGACTGTGCCCAGCTGATGCAGATGGAAACTTGTGGGTTTGACTCTGTCAAGGATACTCCACTACTCAGTCCCAATCTAACTTCGTTGATGGCTCCAGGTATGCTGTATATGGACAATTCCACACTGGATATGCAGTCACCACACAGACCACTGTCCTTCATCAGCAATAATTACCTGCACACATCTTAGCCCAACAGGCTAAACTACAGGCACTCACATATGCTTGGATGCTGGCACAAGACAGCTAACATTTACATGGACCCCAGATATGCCTTTAGCATTGCACACAACTACGATTCAATCTGGAAAGCTAGATCCTTTCTTATGTCCATGGACCAGCCAATAAAACACCAGATACAAGTTCAAGCACTAATGTCTGCTCTTCTCTTGGCCATACTCAAAGTTAAGGAACACATGTCAGCCAAGTCTCCAGAAGCTAAGGGTAATGCCTTGGCAGACCAAGCAGCCAAAGAAGCAGCCTTGCTGCCCCTTACACCTCCAGTTCTGGCCACCTGCCAAGAAGAAGACATCTCACCTTTGCTTAATGTCTCACAACATTTTCTTTTGTCTTTTTAGAAACAAGCATCTTCCCATGAAGTGTCAGGTTGGCAAGCAAAAGGAGCCACTTCAGATTCCAGTGGCATGTGGACACTTCATGGGAAGCCTTGTCTTCCAAAAGTCTTGTTTCTGGTGCTAGCCTCCATAACACATGGTCCTACGCATGCCTCTAAAACTGCGATGTGTGATTTTGTTTCTCAGTATTGGTATGCACCCAGTTTTTCAGCATTTGCTGCCTCTTACACTCAGAGATGTGTGATTTGTGTGTTAGCCGACACAGGACTGTCAAAACTCCTTCTAAACACACTCCCAGACCCTTGCACCCCTTTCAGAGGCTGCAGATTGACTACATACAACTTCCTGAATATGGACCATATCAATACATTTTTGTATGTATTGATCTCTTTTCTGGTTGGGTGGGGGCTTACCCCATTTCTGCAGCTACTGCCCAAAATACAGCCAACAAACTTCTTTCTGAAGTGGTCTATAGGTTTGGCGTTCTGGCCCAGAAACCATTAAAAATTAACTGTGGAACTCACCTTAGCAGTAGTGACTGGGATGGAAGGGATGTTAGGAATAGAACAGGCATTCCACACACCCTACCATCCTCGAAGCAGTGGTGAGTATAGAGGCTGAATGGGAGCATCGAAAACAAAATTTTGAAAGCAATGACTGAATTGAACAAATTTTGGCCTGAGTGTCTTTCCTTGGCTCTCTTTTCAATAAGACACACGCCCACCAAACAGACAGGTCTCAGCCCTTATGAGATTCTGTTTAGCTCAGTACCTCATTTAGGCCTATACTTTCCTTAGCAATTACAGTTTAAATTTGATAATGTCGCAATATATTCAGAAACTGACCTCTCAATTGACTAAACTGCATGGAAAGGATTATGCTTTTCTTCCAGATCCTGACTCAGTAGAAGGCACACATTGACTTAAACCCGGAGAGTGGGTGGTGTGAGGGATTAGCGTTTAGGATCGGTAGCAACCTGGGCATAAGCAGTCAGAGACAGTGACACTTGCGATAAAGTCTTTAGTCCAGGCTTTGCCTGGGTTTATTTCCAAGCAAAACAAAGCAAAATACAGGCCTTAACATCAGGCAAACATAAAGTAAATCCTGCTCGTCCGAGCACTTACTAAACAAATGGCTCCTGCACACAGCCAGCCAGGACTCTCAGACCTGCAGAGGTCTCAGCTCTCCTCCTGGCCCTGTAGGCCCAGGCTTTATAAGGCCTGGTACCAGCCCCACCTGGTACGTGGGAGTGACCATCCCTCCCTTCACTTTGGTCACTCCAGGAAAAGCCGGCCCGGATTATGTGGCTTGGAGCCACTTACATACTACAACGTGTTAGTAGCTTAATGCTACTAACACTATACTGCCGGCTTCCTCCACCGAGCCCAGGCTGCTCGGTGGCACGTATCTGCCCAAGCTCTTCCCAGGGCAGCATAGGAGAGCATCCTAGGCGACACATACCTGCCCTCCAGCACCTTGCCGGTCACCGTCTCACATACCCTCCCCCTCTGTTCGAGCCTGTGGGGTCGGACACCTTTCGCCGTCATGCAATGCGTCCTTAATAAGGCATCGGCATTGCCCTGTAGCTTTCCGGCCCTGTGCTCTACCGAAAAGCTAAAATTTTGAAGGGTCAGGAACCATCTAGTGACTCTGGCATTTCTTTCTTTTGCCTGTGACATCCAGGTTAAGGGGGAGTGGTCTGTGATCAGCCTGAAGTGCCGACCTAGCAGGTAGTATTTTAGGGATTCCACAGCCCACTTGATGGCTAGGCACTCCCGCTCAACGATACTGTAATTTTTTTCCGATGGCGTGAGCTTCCTGCTCAGATATATCACGGGATGTTCCTCTCCCTCTACTTCCTGGGACAGAACTGCTCCCAGTCCCACATCGGACGCGTCTATTTGGACAATAAATTCTCTTTTGAAATTGGGTGTGACTAACACTGGACGTCTACAGAGGGCCCGTTTTAATTCTTGGAACGCCTTTTCTGCGTCAGGGTTCCACTTGACCATGACTGACTTACTGTTCTTGGTCAAGTCTGTTAGGGGCGCTGCTATGCTAGCAAAGTTTTGCACGAACCGCCTATAGTACCCTACGATGCCTAAAAAGGCTCTCACCTGCTTTTTAGTTGTGGGTTGTAGCCAGTTCTGAACGGCTTCAACTTTATTGACCTGGGGTTTTATAATACCCCTACCTATTATATACCCCAGGTATCGTGCTTCTTCAAGACCCAGGGTGCACTTCTTTGGGTTTGCTGTGAGCCCTGCTTTTCTAAGGGAGTTCAGTACTGCCTGTACCTTGGGTAGGTGGCTGTCCCAGTCTTCGCTAAAGATGATGATATCATCTAAATATGCTGACGCATATTGACGATGGGGTTTGAGTATGATATCCATCAATCTTTGGAAGGTTGCTGGGGCTCCATGCAAACCGAAGGGTAGGCAGATGTACTGAAAGAACCCTTCTGGTGTGGCAAAGGCAGTCTTTTCTTTCGCGCTCTCTGTAAGGGGAACCTGCCAGTAGCCTTTAGTAAGGTCGAGAGTGGAAAAGTACCTGGCATGACCCAGTCTCTCAATTAACTCGTCCACTCTCGGCATTGGGTATGCGTCAAATTTTGACACGTCATTTAGCTTCTGGAAGTCGTTACAGAAGCGCAGAGAGCCATCAGGTTTTGGTATCAGCACGATAGGGCTGGACCATTCGCTTTTCGACTCCTCAATTACTCCGAGGTCTAGCATTTTCTTGACCTCTGAGATGGCTCGTCTGCGGGCTTCTGGAACCCTGTACGGTTTCAACTGAACCTTTACCCCTGGTTCAGTTATAATGTCGTGTTTTATGACACCAGTACGCCCTGGTATATCGGAGAACACATCCGCATTACGTCGTATAAATTCCCTAGACTCTTGCTGTTGGGACTTGGACAGGGACCCTGATACAGACACCTCTGGGACCGCACCATGGGGGGTGCTCACTGCAGTCAGGGCTTCTCTGTCCTTCCATGGCTTAATTAGGTTTACATGGTACAACTGTTCTGGTTTCCGCTTACCCGGCTGGTACACCTTATAATTTACCTCTCCGACTTTCTCAATTATTTCATAGGGCCCTTGCCATTTTGCTAGGAATTTACTTTCTAGGGTGGGCACCAACACTAGTACCCGATCCCCAGGGTTGAAGGTTCTCACCTTGGCGGACCGGTTATATACCCGGCTTTGGGCTTCTTGAGCCTGCTGTAAATGTTCTCTAACAATGGGCATGACCGCCGCAATTCGATCTTGCATGAGGGAGATGTGTTCAATAACACTCCTGTAGGGGGTGGACTCGTGTTCCCAGGTCTCCTTAGCTACATCAAGGAGCCCTCGGGGATGTCTACCATAAACTAATTCAAAGGGAGAGAACCCAGTGGAGGATTGTGGGACTTCACGGATTGAGAACATTAAATATGGCAGCAGACAGTCCCAGTCCTTCCCATCCTTATTGACTACCTTTTTTAGCATGCTTTTTAGGGTCTTATTAAATCTCTCAACCAGACCATCCGTCTGTGGGTGGTACACAGACGTCCGTGAGTGTTTAATATTCAGCAGCTTACACAACTCCTTCTTGACCTTTGACATAAAGGGGGTTCCTTGGTCCGTCAGGATCTCTTTTGGTATGCCCGTGCGGGAGAACATGTGAAGTAGTTCCTTTGCAATACCCTTGGATGACGTATTGCGTAAAGGAACGGCTTCGGGGTAACGGGTGGCATAGTCTACAACCACTAATATATGTTGGTGACCCCGGGCAGACTTTACCAAGGGCCCAACTAGGTCCATAGCGATCCGCTGAAACGGCACCTCTATGATGGGCAAGGGCACTAAGGCGCTCTGGTAATGGGGCATAGGAGCTGTTATTTGACACTCCGGGCACGACTCACAGTAACGTTTTACATCACCATGTACCCCCGGCCAGAAAAAACACTGAAGGATGTGTTCCCTAGTCTTTTCGCTCCCGAGATGACCTCCCAGCACATGCTTGTGCGCCAGGTCTAAGACCTTCTACGATAAGACTGAGGTACCACCAGCCGTTCCACAACCTCCCCACGGACCTTGTCAACCTGATACAACAATTCCTGGTTGACTGCCAGGTGTAGAAACACAATATCAGCCCCTGGAAATTGAGGCTCCCCATTTATCACTTTAACATTTTCCCTGGCTTTTACTAAGGTGGGGTCTCGGAGCTGCTCAGTTCCGAAATTGGCACGTGAGACCTCTAAGTCAGGCATAGCAACTACTTCATCCTGTACCTCCGTCTCACCCGCCAATACTGTTAAGGGAAAGTTATCCTCATTCTCTTGGGTCACCCCTACTGCTGGAACCGTACCCTCAGGGTCAAACGGTTCGGGACACACATCATACACATTTGCATTATCATGAACCTTATTTGCAGACGACCCTCGGTGTCGCCACAAGTACCAAAATAGGGGAAAGTCTCTCCCGAGGATCACGGTGTGCATCAAGGATTTTACGACGCCCACCTCATGGGTGGCAAGTCCACACGGAGTCTCAAGTCTTACAAGGGCAATAGGATACTCTTTGGTGTCCCCATGCACACACACCACTCCCATGCGACGGCCGGTGATGGTTGTGTGATCGACCAGGCTGGAGTGCACCAGCGTAACCAAGCTCCCTGAGTCCAGTAGAGCTGTCACCGCAAAGTCATTCACCTTTAGGTGACATAATGGTCGATCAGTCTCTGACACAGTCTCTGCAGAACATACTGGCCGTGCGAACATCGACCTCCGCCGGGCAGAGTCACAGTCCATGGGTTCCACGGTAAGTGGACAGTTGGCGGCAATATGCCCGGGCTCACAACAGCGCCAACATAGTATGGGGCCCCGGTCCCCTTGGGGTTCTACTCGGGACCGGACTGTCTAGTTAGATCTCCTCTTCTGTCCCAAATGATCCCCCTCTGAGCCGCCTCCCTTTGGGACACTTTTGACACCCCTTACATACGGAACAGTCTTACCAGGAGCTCCGGCCGACTTGCTGTTCCCGGGGTTGGAACGTCGAGGAGGCACAGCTTGCAGTAAGTCCTCCATGGCTTTAAACCTCTCGACGAGGCTCACGAGTTGGTCCACATCCTGGGGACCCCCTTGTCCCATCCAGCGCTGAATTGTGGGGGGCATCGAGCGGATGAACTTGTCCAGAACCACTTTTTGTACGATCTCTGCTGGGGTCGACTCCTCCGGTTGCAGCCACTTTCTCACCAGGTGGAACAGGTCATACATCTGAGAGCGAGCTGGCAGGTGGTCAGCAAAAGTCCAGTTGTGCACCCGCCGGGCCCGCACATGGGTATTCACGCTCAAGCGTGCCAGGATCTCACCCTTGAGTTTATTATAGTCCTTGGCATCCCGCTCGCCGAGGTCAAAATAGGCCTTTTGGGGTTCTCCCGTCAGGAAAGGCGCTACTACCTCAGCCCACTGAGGCGCCGGTAACTTCTCCCTCTCGGCCACTCTCTCAAAGACCGCGAGATAGGCCTCGATGTCATCGGTGGGTGTCATCTTTTGTAAGGCCGCCTGTACCGCGATACGGGTAGTGGGAAGCGAACCAGACGTCCTCTGCACACTTTGCGCCACCGCCAGGATTTGCTCTTGCAGCTGCTGGTTAGCTCGTTGTTGCTCCTGTGAGGCTAAACGGTTGGCTTCCACCAGGAGAGCATTAGTTTCGGCCTGAGCTCTCATGGCCTCCTCATGGACCTTTTGCTGGGTCGCCGTCATTTGTTGCTGCTGAGCAAACGTTTGTTGTTGCTGCATGTTCATTTGTTGCTGCTGAGCCAACGTTTGTTGCTGCTGCACGTTCATTTGCACCAGCTGCTTTATCAGTTCTTCCATCTTGGCAGTGTCTGATTGCTGCGCCATTGCAGCTTTCACCCAGGACATGGGGGTCACAGCACTCTCCAGTCAATCTCAGTTGGTCGGTTGCCCTTAGCAACGGTTCTCCAGCTGCTGCAGCAAAATGTCCATTAATTGGTGTATGTCTCTTTAAGACCGCTGCCCGCATCCAAACACCATATGTGAGGGATTAGCGTTTAGGATCGGTAGCAACCTGGGCATAAGCAGTCAGAGACAGTGACACTTGCGATAAAGTCTTTAGTCCAGGCTTTGCCTGGGTTTATTTCCAAGCAAAACAAAGCAAAATACAGGCCTTAACATCAGGCAAACATAAAGTAAATCCTGCTCGTCCGAGCACTTACTAAACAAATGGCTCCTGCACACAGCCAGCCAGGACTCTCAGACCTGCAGAGGTCTCAGCTCTCCTCCTGGCCCTATAGGCCCAGGCTTTATAAGGCCTGGTACATGGGAGTGACCATCCCACCCTTCACTTTGGTCACTCCAGGAAAAGCCGGCCCGGATTATGTGGCTTGGACCCACTTACATACTACAACGTGTTAGTAGCTTAATGCTACTAACACTATACTGCCGGCTTCCTCCACTGAGCCCAGGCTGCTCGGTGGCATGTATCTGCCCAAGCGCTCCCCAGGGCAGCATAGGAGAGCATCCTAGGCGACACACACCTGCCCTCCAGCACCTTGCCGGTCACCGTCTCACAGTGGTCACCAAAAGACATGTCAAAAAAAGTCTTGAAGCTCAAGCATGTCTCATCCGATACCACTCCCACAAGAGCCAGAAGACAGAAACACACCCAAACCCTGCACTAGACTATCTAGCAGGAAAGCAATCCCATTATCGCCATAACACAAATCACGACCACTTTCTTTTCAATTATTGGAATGGTTGGGAGCTACATGGGAGGATATCTGTCACAATGTTTATGGGGCAGTTTTACTTCACTTGGCTTTTTCATTAGTCTTTTTGGGTCCCTATGAGTATGGGAGCTATCTCTATCTATAGCCAAATTTGAAACAATATTAGAGTCACCCCAAATAAGAGCAGCCCCTTGTCGGACATTATTAAAATGGTCTAATGTTTTATGAAGAAAAGCCGGTTGTTTGACATTTGTCGAATAGAGGGACAGTATAGTGTATGCAGAACCATTGATTACACATATCAGTATAATATATTTACCCTCACTGTTGAAAATAGCTTTAGTACATTCAAATGCAAGCGTGTTTTTAACAGCTATAAGAACACCTCTTTTTTTTGTTTATGATGTGCGAAAAATATACGTGGAAAAGTACTATTATTTATGTTATTTAGATGAGTCTCTTGTGCACAGAAAATGTTGCAATTTTGGCTTTTGAGTTTCTACCAAATAAGGGAGCGTTTGTATGGACTATTTAGTCCTTTAACAATTTGAAAACTAATTTTAAATGCCATGTATACAATGGTCAGATTTTTTGATTGAAACCTGTGGAAATCTCTAGTGCACAGGATTAGAATTCTCCAATGTCCCTCCATGGGTCTTTTTAAATATAATTATAAGGACTGGCACTGATACGATAGGCATAAAAGTGACTAGTTGATCCAGTCACTTAACCAAAACATAATAATACAAAAATCAGCAAACATGTTTCTTGGTGTTAGTCCAGGTTCTAAGTGAACCTAAAAGGGTATTTCCGGTGAGTTTTTGGAACTCACTTAAAGTGGGGGGTGAACCACAAAGGAGGGTAGCAAGCTTTGAGTGGGGGGTGCACCACAAAAGAGGGTAGTAAGCATAGAGTGGAACCTCCTTTATACCTCTCAGAACAGAGAAGTAGAAGAGTGAATCAAAAAAATATGAAAGATTATGAAAAAATTCTGAAAATGAAAATATTAGGCCATCGTGAGCGTACTTGTTATTAGGGGAACCTGAAAGCCCAGTTCTGTGAGCATTTTCCAGGACCCTTTTGTTTTAGATAATAATGACAGCTGGTTTCTGGGTACTTTGTTCCAGGAATGATTGACTGATGAAGATCTTCTGGTGGAAGCTTGAAGGAACATTTGGAAAAAATGCCATCCATCTCTTTTAGATGAAGAGATGCTGTGAGTGATTCAATTTTTGAAGATTAGTAACATTACTGGGAACCCCGTTTTATAAGGGACTTTCTCCTCTCTCACTATCCTGGTGTATCTCGCAAACGACCTCCTTGCTAGGGTTGCTGGGGACAGGTCAGAAAACAAAGAAATCTGTTGAAAGGAATCTGGATGGTTTTTATACTTTAAAGGATAACCTAAGGAGTGCTTCTTTATAATGGTAGAAGTGGAGTCTGGCAAATACATCTCTTGGTGTTCCTGGGGTAAAAATTTTGGGCTTGGGGATTCTATGAGCTCTGTCGTTTAAGAGATCTTATTCAGCTGAGCCAGGAAGGATGGCCAAAAATAGATCGGTGAGAAATTCTACCAGCTTAGAGTTGTGAATATCTTCTGGGATATTTCAGAATCTAATGTTATTACTCTGTGACCTATCCTCCAAATCTATTAGCTTGTGATGTTGTCTTCCATTGTGTTGTGGGCATCCACGAGAGAATTGTGAGCTACTACAAACTCCTCCATCTTCTCCTCCAGATGAGCCATGTGTTCTCTGATTGCTGTAATGTCTGTATATATGGCTGAAATGGCATCTCATATCTTTTTGTATGGATTCTTTTAAATCTTGAAACATGGATTTCAGCATGTCAGTTGATACAGGGTTAGATGCAGAGGAGAATGGCAGAAGTTTGGAGGGCTCGCTTGAGGAAGACTTTTGATGGTCATTTTTAGTAGACTGCTTATGAAATACAGCGGCCAACCACCCTATCTAGATATAGTGGTGATGATATCTCCAGAGTGAAGCTTTTGCTTAAAGAGGCTTCCGAGATCACTTATTTTACAAACTGTTCCCCATTTGTTGATGTTGTTAGCCGTTTAGTCGTTCACGACCCTGAAGGCGAGCTCCCTCTATGTTTTTTGATTGTGTACTGTTTCTTTCAGTTGTGTTATATCCATGCCAGTAGCAGCTTTAACAGTATCAGCCATCGTCTCCTTTGGTGTCTGGGTCTTCTTTTGCCACTGATCTGACCAAGCATTATAGATTTTTCACCCAGTATGCAAACATAATAAAGAGCTCATACACCCCACTCTCCACTTGTCCCCAGTTCTGTCTCCGAGTCTCCTTGCTGATGTTATGTTTGTAGGCTGCAGTCAGCCTGTGCCGTTCTGTAAAAAGAAGGGTGCTGTACCAATGACAAAGCTTAGCAATCATTGCTGAGCTCTGTCATTGGCTCCAGCAGTAGGTTCACAAGCTGACTGCACGGGACAAGCAAAGAGCAGATATGCTCTGTAGATCTAGAATGGATAGATTTTACAGTATTTAAGGAGGAACCAGCTCTACAGCAGTGTTTATCGTGGTGTAGTTTGCTAGAGGTAACGGTAAGAGTGGTCTTTGGTTAAGACGTCGATATAATAAGCAGATGGCTTCTAAAGCATGTATTAAAATTCAAACAATAAAAGGCTTGCCCATTCTCAGGAGCCACAATAATTTGTGGAGCACCTAATCTACTGACAAACATCCTAATATACCCATTATTTTAGCTAATAAGTAGAGATGAGCGAGTATACTCGCTAAGGGCAATTGCTCGAGCGAGCATTGCCCTTAGCGAGTATCTCCCCGCTCGAGACAAAAGGTTCGGGTGCCGGCACGGGGGAGCGGTGAGTTGCGGCAGTCAGCAGGGGGAAGCGGGGAAGAGAGAGATCTCCCCTCCGTTCCTCCCCGCTCTCCCCCGCAGCTCCCTGCCCGCCGCTGGCACCCGAACCTTTTGTCTCGAGCGTGCAGGTATTCACTAAGGGCAATGCTCGCTCGAGCAATTGCCCTTAGCGAGTATACTCGCTCATCACTAATCCCCATTCAACCGGCCCATACAGAAACCACAGTGAAAATATCCCAAGGCCGATTGGCAGTATGGTGTCTCTGAAAAGAATCAGATCCTCCCACACAGAGAGAAAAATAGGAAATTGATGGCAGAAAAAGGCCACATGGCCCATCTAGTCCAGTGGTTCTCAACGAGGGTGTTATTGCCCTCTGGGGGGCATTTTACTCCTGAAGTGGGTGGTGGAATGAAAAGGGGCGTCAGAGGGGCATTGGAATATAAAGGGGCCGGTAAGGGGGGCGTTCTGTGTTTGCTTTGTTAATTTTTTTTCATCTGGTAGCAAAATTTCTCTAAAAATTAGTAGTGATACCTCGATTTTCGTCGATAATCTGTCCGAAAACAATCGGTGAAATCAAAAACTGTCGAAAATTTGAGGCAATTATTTCCATATGAATCATTTACACGTAATGGGGGTTGTGTGCAGCCTGCGTGCCTCTCATATAATGTATGATTTTTATAACTCCATGACTCTGCTACAGATCAATCACACTTCATAACACTTGATAACATACAGCACAATCTAAGCTGCTGTATTCCATAATGGCTGGAAGACCTTCAAACGTTCACTTGTGTCGGTCTCTGGAAGTTGTTGTCTTAGTGGATGCCAAGTGTCTTTTCAGAACACTGATATAAACTACCACGCAATTGAAAGTACCAGCCAATCAGTGGTATTATGTAATACAGCTGGTTAAGTTGTTCTCTAGGTTATCAAGTGTGATTAATCTGCAGCGTCATAGAGTTATAAAAGTCATGCATCATTATATGATAGAGGAACATAAGCGGTGCATTCTTGAAGCATACTTTATAAAAATGGAAGAAATAACATCAATAGTCAAATGAATACTTGAAATACGGATTCCTCCCTTGTCCTACAAACGGACAGCTTCCCTTTGTCATTTCAGAAACGAGGCACTTTTCGAATGCAGCTATGAAGCCTTGGAGACTGAGTGATCACCTTGCAAAAATGCAATCAGACGAAGTGGGTAAGCCTATTTCATTTTTCCAAGGTTTAAAGTCAAACTTTGAGAACTGTGGCACTGTAGGCAAGCTATTTGCAAAATCGGCTTTCAATGCTGACAAACGCCTCCTTGCTTCCTACAAAGTTTTTTCATTAATAGCGCAATGTGGCAAATCCCATGTACCTTTTAACGAACCCTCTGCTGTTTGAGCAGGACTGTACATGTACATTGTAACAAATCCTCAGCTGTGTGAGCAGGACTGTACATGTACATTGTAACGAACCCTCAGCTATATGAGCAGGACTGTACATGTACACTGTAACGAAAACTCAGCCGTGTGAGCAGGACTGCACATGTACACTGTAACGAACCCTCAGCTGTGTGAGCAGGACTGTACATGTACATTGTAACGAACCCCAAGCTGTGTGAGCAGGACTGTACATGTACATTGTAACGAACCCTCATTACGCGACCATGTGATGACGTCATATGCCCACCGCTACTGAGAAGCGTTACGACGTCCTACGTCCCGCGATACTACCGGTCACTGCCTAGCAACTATAGACACGCTAGCGGGGAAGAAGGTATACGAACTGTTTAGGTGCTTAGCCGGGTAATCGGAGGAAACCCTCTTAGGTATTTACAACCATGGACTATGATGAGTTTATCTGATGGTTAGCGGTGCTCCCTTTTGGGCATTTAGAGATCTTATTAGGAACAGCGTCTATGCACACACCGCCTCCTGAGGAGGAGTAAACTTACTTCATGATCTCATTGGCTGATAAGCGATTGACCCCCAGCCGGGGGTGGGTCTTTGACACTATAAATCTGTGAGTGAGACACTGAGCTGGTCATTAGCCACCAGCCTACCATAAGGGCTGGTGCTGCTGCCTTTTTTTGTTTTCTGTTCCTGTTGGGATGGCGGTGGGGATTTACTTGGAGCTTAGACATAGAAAAGCCTAAGATGATAGGATCGTCTATCCCTCACCTGAAGTTCTGACTAGTCTGGTTGTGCTAACCTAGGATCATTTCAAGCAATTTATAACCGTACTAGATCCAGTCTATAGGATTTAAGTTGTTTTTGATCTATTATTATATCAAATCCAACTCAAGATTGATTCTGGGACTTTGTATCCTAGAGTTGCACAGACCTTAATCTTGGTTCCTGATGATGCTACATTACAAGTAGCGGAAACGCGTTGAACCTTCGACTTTGACCTTTTCCAAATCCTATAAAGCTGTATTCTCTGGAGTATTCACTCCTTGTAAAGTTCCTAGCTCCGAATCAGACCTAACCATCAAACCGTCTACAAATCCTCCTGCTATATAGAGGATTGGTATCGGTCTGGTTCTGGACCCATTTGTTCTTTTTGGAACTAAAAGGTGGATACTAATAGATCCACTTTTGGGAACACCTATTTTTTGATAAGGCTGACCATATAAAGACATCCAGATTATGGAATTATTTTATGTATGTGGTACTTCCTTTATATAAATCTGGCTACTTTCAAAGAGAAACTTGAATTAACATTCCGTTCTCATCTCCTGTCTAATTCCCCATACACGGGTTGGGGACTTTAGTTAAGGAGGATTTTTGTTTCGTTTGTTTTTTCTCTTTTGCGTGTCCCACCTAAGACTTGCTTGACAAGCCTTTTTTAATATTTATTTATTAAAAGTTATGTTTTAGAGAAAAAGTTGAACCCTTACAGTGAAATTTATCTTAGTCATCCAGGTGTTCCTCCTGCTTCTGTGAAAGAGGAATGTGGCAAATCACATACTATTGGGGAAACACTTGTGTAACCTGATTTAGCCCATTTTGGGGGAAACATTCCTTTCCCACTCTATAATGGCATTTAGAATAATCCCTGAATCAACGTTTTCAAAGTTCCTACCTGACTACAAGACCCAGATTAACAACCCCGCTGGTTGATTAATGTCTATATCCTGTAATATCGTAGCGCTCTAGAAAGGAATCTATGCTCCTCTTAAACTTCTGTATCTATTTTGCTATCACCAAGTTCTCAGGCAGAGTTCCACAGTCTCACTGCTCTTACAGTAAAGAACCCTGTTCTATGTTGGTGATGAAATTGTTACAATTGTGTGGGCAAACTAAGCACAGGGGCCCACACGATCGTACCCAAAGCGGACTGGGTACGCACACGGGTTTCTGGCAAACTGACCCTGTGCTACCGGGAGGTTGACCTGGCCCTACCTAAGCGGGGACATTGCCCCAATAAGGGCAGCTGTTACGTGTGCTGCTGGGATCTGTAGTTCTAAGCTTCCAGCAGCACAGCACTCATAGGGTTAATTGATTGAGCTAGCTGGGTGTGGTACTTCCTGCTAGCCAATCTCCTGGGTCTGTGCTCACATATAAACCCAGCTCCTGTTCAGTCTCTGTATGGCCCCTAGGGTGAGCAGTCATGAATCCTTGTCTGTTGAAGTTTGCTGTGTAACCTGCTATCTGTGTGCTGTTGCAGCTTGCTGTGTGATCTGTGCCTTGTGGTTTATGTACGTTTGTACGTTTATTTTGTGTCAGTTTGGTCTGCTGAGTTTGTTTGCTATGTTTGCACTAGGTTGGCCCCTAGGGCCCTCTAGTAGATGTGTCTTGCTAGTTTAGGGACTGCGAGATATGAGGGGCCTTGCCGGGGCTTGCAGCTTAAGTTTATTGGCTAATGTACGAACTAACACCTCGCATTTATATTCGGATCTGGGCCCTAGCTGATCCTAGGAGCCACGCACCAGAACAGGACGCATTCACATGCCACATGACAGGGACTGAGCAACAGGACACAGAATACACAGCATACAGCAGCCAAAATGAAACCACTAGTAACAGATTCAGTAAGCTGAATATAAATACCAGGTATTAGTTGACATTTTGTACAAAACATGAAAGCTAGCAGGCCACTTCACGGCTCCTGGCTATACCGCTAGTCCCTACACTAACCAGGAGTCCAGCAGCACCGGACACAATTCACACAGCAAACTTCAACAGACAAGGATTCATGACTGCTCACCCTGAACACCAGACAGAGACTGACCAGAATCTGGGTTTATATGTGAGCACAGACCCATGAGATTGGCTAGCAGGAATAACCACACCCAGCCAGCTCAATTATTAACCCTGAAAGTGCTGTGCTGCTGGAAGCACAGTAGTACAACATGTCTCAGCAGCACACGTAACAGAAACCTTCTTTCCCCTGACCTCTTGTTACTGTCGCAGTCCTGGGTATAAACAGATCATGGGAGAGATCCTTGTATTGTCCCCTCATGTACTTATACATAGATATATGGTCATCTCTTAACTGTCTTTTTTCCGCGGTAAATAATCCCAATTTTGATAGCGTCTCTGGGTATTCCAGTCCCGTCATTCCATGTATTAGTTTAGTTGCCCTTCTTTGAACCCCCTCCAGCACTGTAACATCTTTCCTGAGCAGCGGTGTCCAGAACTGTACGCAGTATTCCATGTGGGGCCTGACAAGTGCCTTATATAGCCAACAGACCACTAGTACCCCCAGGGCTTTTTCCATACCCCTTTTGTCCTAGCAGTGCCCCATTTAGTGTATATTGGTGACATCCGTTTCTCCTGTCCATGTGCATAACCTTACATTTGTCAATATTGAACACTCTTTTGCCATTTTTTTACCCAAGCCCCAAGCTTATAGAGGTCCATTTGTAGGCCCCTGCGTGTACATTATACACATGGCTCTGCTCCTCCGTATCAAACATGCTCGGCTCTGCTCCTCCATCTCACACACACACACTGCTCTGCCCCTCCATTTTACACATGCTCGGCTCTGCTCCTCCGTCTCACACACGCTCGGCTCTGCTCCTCCGTCTCGCACACGCTCTGCATTGCTCCTCCGTCTCGCACGCGCTCGGCTCTGCTCCTCCATCTCGCACGCGCTCGGCTCTGCTCCTCCGTCTCGCACGCGCTCGGCTCTGCTCCTCCGTCTCGCACGCGCTCGGCTCCGCTCCTCCGTCTCGCACGCGCTCGGCTCTGCTCCTCCGTCTCGCACGCGCTCGGTCTTTGCTCCTCCGTCTCGCACGCGCTCGGCTCTGCTCCTCCGTCTCGCACGCGCTCGGCTCTGCTCCTCCGTCTCCTACACGCTCGGCTCTGCTCCATCCACTCCCTGAATACATCCTGATGGGACACAGCAGAGTCCTGCATCCACTGAGCGGAGAGACCTGGTCATGTGACCCCTTGTCTCCTCCCACACACTGATCACATGACGGTGACCTCATCACAGGTCCTGTAAGCACAGAACAACCCCACGGCTCCTGTCCGGCTGCAGCTGGAGGTATGTGGGGGTCTCCAGCACTGGGGGGCAGGTATCATTAACCCCTTCAGCACCTTCCAGTTTTGGGCATTCATTGTAAGACCAGTATTTTGTTCTTTCGCTCTTCTGCTTCCTGGTATAATCGGTATAATCGCCTCCTGTGTTTTCTCTCCTCGCCGCTCCCCATACTACAAGCTGCTGTTCTCCCAGATTCTTCCTCTCGCTGTCAGTAATATTAGTTTGTGAGTCCATCACATGTCTGTGTCTTTTGAAGCCGCCCTAGCTAAATTGCCTGAAAAAAAAAAACAATACTTGCCTAGCAGGCGCAATCCGGGTCCTCCCGTTGCTCTCCGGAGCTCTACCGGGAGTCCTGCAGTCCTCGTTTGCCCACAGAAGGTCACTTTCTGCTTGTGGACTTCAAAAATCCCGCCTCCAGAAAGCGATGGCTCTAATTGATTCATCCTGCGCTACTCAGACAATCAATGCAATGCTTGATAAACCAATGCAAGGGCTGTAATTGGTTCATCCAGCTCTGCATTGATTGGCTGAGCAGAGTTTGAAGAACCAATCAAGTTGTGGAGGCGGGATTATAAATTGGCTAAGCTGCCGCATTGTTTGGCCAATTCATGAATCCTGCCTCCACAACGTGATTGTGATGCGATAAACAAGGAGGCTCCATAGGGAAACATGGGCTACAAAACATCGTAAAGTGCCGCAGTATAAAGCACGCAGCACTTTTTTTCCCTCCCAACATTGCTAATGTGCAGGAACCCGAAGGAACACAGGGGCTTCACATACATGTGATTTGTAGCATCTCGAGAAAATCCTGCGATTTTTGTTGTCCTCGTGAAAGGGGTTTAAGATTTGTAAAAGGTGTAAGTGTTACCACAGCGCCAAACTCGTCGTCATTCTCTAATTCCTAACTCATCATCATTATTGTTTTACCATAGCGTCCATCCTGACAGCACACATAGAGGTTCCCCCTCTTGAGTTCGTTGAGACAGGAAGAAGGAGAGTTCTTAAGGCCACCTCCCACCATCCATCTCCAGTGTTTCTTCCTGTCCCAACGGACACAGAGGGAGTTCTCCAGGCCGGAGGATGGACAAAGGTGTTCCTACTCGCCAACCAGGAGTCCAGGATCTGGTCCGTTCAGAATCAAGCAGAGGCAGTCAGGAGACCGCGGGACCCACGGCAGGTGCTGCTGCATCTTGCGCTAAAGTCCCGGCGTCTAGCAGCAGCCGGCTCGCTTTGATGATGCGGTGCCGCACTGTGTGGAATGACATCAGACACACCTCCAGAATGCCATGGAAAGTGTGGATGGTGACAAGGGGATTGTGCCAATTGTAAGTACTCCACTTGGACAAATCCAAAAATTGGTGACTATTGTATATTGGTATATTGGCTTCTCCTATTTTAGGAGGAAGCATTAAAAGTGAAAGGGGATAAGAAAAGAATAAAAATATGCGCTTTATGTACAAAAAGGCTGGATGATCGCACAAAAGAGCCAATTTGTTCTGATTGCACGGCGAAAATTGTACAGGATGAACAAGAGAGTTTATTGCAAGGTATCCGATTAATGGTCAGGGAAGAAGTGCAAGCGGAGCAGTTATCCGATCCCTATCCTATTACGCGGGATTACATAATATCTTCACCTGAACCATCGGAGGCGGACTACTCAGAGGAAGAATCATCGGAATTTTCAGCACCCACTGTAACGGATGATTAATTAATTACAGCAGTACGAAATACTATGGAAGTGATCGAAGTTCCTCAACCCAGATCTATACAGGACAAAATGTTTGGGGGGCTCGGATCCGACGAAAAAGGGATTTCCAGGAAATTAAAGTTTAAAGTAGCTCATTATGGAGGAAAGGCATAGGGCAAAAAGTGCTCTATCCATTCCTAGGGACTTTAAGAAGAGGTTCCTGTTCACACCGGAGGATATGGTACTGTCGGACACGATCCCAAAAGTAGATGTGCAGGTAGTGAAGCTGGTCAAAAAGACTTTGTTACCATTTGAGGACGCTTCTCAGCTAAAGGACCCAATGGATAGAAGAATTGAGGGGTTCCTTAAGGATGCATGGGAATCAGCAACTACTGTAATAGAATCTAACATAGCAGCTACATCAGTAGCAAGATCCATGTATTTATGGGTTGATCAGCTAGAGTCTCACCTACAACATAAAACGTCCGGAGAAGAAATTCTAGAGTGTATCCCTTTACTTAAGAAAGCTACAGCTTTCCTAGCTGATTCTTCAGCGAAGTCCATAAGATTCGCTGCTAGGAATGCAGGGTTAGGGAACTCCACCAGAAGAGCGTTGTGGCTTAGAGTCTGGTCAGGAGACACGGTATCGAAAAATAGATTGTGTTCAATCCCTTTTCAAGGTGAATATCTGCTTGGCCCGGTTCTGGACAAGATCCTGAAGAAGGCAGGTGATAGAAAAAAGGGGTTTCCGACAGACTATTTACCAAGGAAAGCTTCATTCTTCCGGAGAGAAACATACCAATGCAGAGGGAGAAGCAAGGGGAAAACGGGTAGGTGATCATACCAGAAAGTAGGCAGGGGTAAAAGTTCCAGCTTTTATCCCTAAGCCTGAATCTAGCTAGAGCAACAGGTTTGGTAGCGGGTAGACTCTCTCAGTACTCAGGGAGATGGAACCAGATTTCTGGGAATCCCTGGGTACTGAGGTGATTGCATCGGGGTACAAAATAGATTTTTCATCCGTCCCCCGTTAATTACCTGGACGCAAACGCCTCTCCTTCAAGAATGATTAGCCATTGTGCCAGTCCCTGTAAAGTCCCTAAACCCAATGGGTCGTTTAGGGTTATACTTAATTTAAAGTCCCTTAATGATTATTTTAAAAAATCCAGATTTAAAATGGAAACCATTTGATCGACAATTCCGTTAATAGGGCCTTACTATGTTATGTGTACGCTGGACCGGAAGGATACCTATTACCATATACCCATTCACACAGCTTCCCAAACGTATCTCAGATTCGCTGTTGAATGAATGGTGCAGTTTCTCACATCTACTTTATTTGTTTGTCTTTTGGCATTTCGCCCGCCTCTAGGGTCTTTTTAAAAATTATGATTGAACCGATTGGGTTTCTGAAAGAGAGGGACATTAATATAATTCCCGATCTGGACAACCTTCTAATAATCTCAAAAGATATTGGTTCTACGGAACCCCATTTATAGCAGACACTTAATATCCTTTTGTATTTAGGTTGGATTATTAATTATGAGAAGTCCAGCCTAAATCCAGATACCAGGAAATTCTTCTTGGAGGTCCTGCTAGACTCCGTAAGAGGCTGTTCCTTCAAACCAGTATCTAAAATATCAGATACTATTCTTTCGGTGGACAGATTTAAAAGAAAGAACCGAGTCTCCATAAGAGAGGCGATGAGGGTCCTTGGGCAGATAACAGCCTGCTTACCTATGGTCCATGGGCACAGTTCCACTGTAGGCCCCTACAGCAAAAGATCTTATCTATTAAGCATAGAAGTCACTCCATAGATAAAATATTTAAATTATCGTACTCGATGAAAAGGTCCCTAAACTGGTGGTTGTCCCCTTCCTGACTCAGTAAAGGAGTCCAGTGGTCTCTGTCCCCATGCGTATCTATTAATATGGATACAGTCCCTAATAATGCTTCTCAGGGAAGACCTTCTGTCACAAGGTCCGGTGTTTTACCAGGAAATCCACTGGTTGAAGTTAACAGCATGGTTACTAAGAGGCAAAGATTAAGGGACCAGGGACTATGACACAAGATAATTAACGCACTCTTGAAGAGTCATAAGAGCATTACCTCTGGTATTTATTCAAGAGTATAGGAAAACTTTTGACAAAGGTCTTAACCCTAGGACCTTGCATGTAAAAGTAGCGGCCCTCAGTTCCCTTTTTGATGTCCGCCTCATAGAGAATAGATGGGTAAAAAGATTCTAGCAAGGGACAGATAGACTTAGGCCTTAAAAAACGTATCCATTAACCCTTTCCAATCCACTGTCTGACATCTTTCAACATTCTGATTAAAGCCTGTACAGCTCCAATGTCGGAAGGCGTCCGGCAGGGTATTCTTACTGTATATTACTGGCCATTCTGTTGCAGAGAATCTTATTTAAAGGTATTGGAAGACCGTGTAGTATTTAGGACAGACCCTAATTTTTTTCCAAAGGTTGTATCCTCCTTTCATATGGAGCAGAAATACTTCTGCCATCTTTCTGTCAAAAGTTTAAAAACAAGAAAGAGCAGCGCCTACAGAGTTTAGATACTTGCGGATCTCTCCAGCATTTAGGAAGTCTGATAATGTTTTGCTTCAGTTTCAGAGATACAACAAAGGCAAGGCAGTGTCAAAGGACACTATAGCAAGGTGAATTAGAATAGCAGTACAGGAAGCCTACAAGTCTAAAGGTTTGTCAGCCCCAGAGGGGATTAGAGCACATTCCACAAGGGCTCTTGCTTCCTCATGGGCTGAATGCAGGGGTGCGTCGGCAGAGCAAATTTATTGAGCTGCGACATGGTCTAATGTTCATACCTTCTCAAAGCACTATAGATTAGATCTCCATTTCAATAGGGAGCTAGCCTTCGGGTGAAAGGTCCTGCAGGCACTTGGTGATTTGGTATTACCTCCATGTGTGCTTTCAGGATGGACGCTATGGTAAAACTGGAATTGTTCTTCCCATTAATTCCTTTTCCATGAGTCCATCATGACCACACATACGTTTCCTACCTGTATAAAATGAATTGTATCTTGTACATGTGAACGTAACATTGTGTTGTTTTTTTCAGCAACAATAAAAGATTGGGCCACGTATCCATTGTGATGATTTGAAGTCACTGGAGATGGATGATGGGAGGTGGCCTTCAGACCTCTCCTTCTTCCTGTCCCAACAAGCTCAGGCAGGGCAATCTCCATGTGTGCCGTCATGATGGACTCATGGAAAAAGGAATTAATGGGAAGAATAATTCTAGTTTTCTGTGATATTGTATCTTGGCTTCTTCATCGCATGACATTTATTAAAAAATAAATTTTGGGACACAAATTGTTACTATATTCTATTGGGTAGATTACTCGTTCTGAGCTGTCATTCATGGTCTCACATTGGCTAGAAATCTAATGGTCCCAGCATCTCTCTTTCAAAAAGCAGTCAGTGTGGCGCTGCCTTCAGTATAGCCTACCTGAGTTCCCTTGATAAAGCCTGTGAGGCAAACATATTGGGAGAGAACGTGTTAGATGTTGGGAGGGCATGTGTTAGATGTCAAGGGGGCACATGTTAGATATCAAGAGGGCATGTGTTAGATGTCAAGAGGGCATGTATTAGATATCGGGAGGGCATGTGTTACATGTTTTTCAGATAAGGTTTAGGGATGACTCAATTATGCAAAAATGTTTATAGATGGCTAGGTGTTGTGGCCCTCCTTTGTGGTCTGATAGAGACCTCTCTCACATCTCTAGCCTCTGTCACAAGTGTGATTGAGGCATAATCAGCATAGCAATTCACTGGAAGCTTATAATTCGGCTGTGTCATAGCACCTCTGTTAACTGACACCCTGCACATCCCATTACAGGTTGCCAGCAGTTACATCATTTCCCCAAGCATTGCATGCTGTGTGAATATATTAGTGGCTAAAGACCTCACAGCTTGCCTTGCAATATATATTTAGTTCATTTATAGACTCAGAACGGATTTAGTTCAACCACCTACTCCTCAATTTTAGCATCTTTGTCTGTTTTGAGCGCATATATGTCAATAAACTGTATCAAAATAATAACGACCACCTGTCCGTGAGTGACTGTGTGAGTTACATGCTCCACCACCTGATCACATGACGGCAGGTCCTTCACTTAAAAACCTACAGACAGCAGCCGTGTGCTTACAGCACCTGTTATGATATCACCGTCATGTGATCAGTCACCTGTGTGGGAGGAGTTCAGGGTCACATGACCAGGGGTGATCAGTGTGAGCAGGACTCTGCTGTGCTGCCTGTGATCCATGCTGTATGGCATGAAAAATGTTTGTAGCAGAGCTGTATGTGATGTACATGTAGCAGAGCTGTGTGTGTGTGACGTGCATGTAATAGAGCTGTGTGGCACATTGTGCTGCTGGAAACACTAGTGCGATAATTTCCTAATAATTACTAGTAATTTTATAATAGTCTCTTTTGGTAGGATATAACCATTAGGCTATTGTTTTGTCCTTGGCAATTTTGGGGAAATTATGCTTATTAGGCAACATCTTGAGAATGAGATTTCTAAGTTTTAGTTTTACATCTACCCCATGACACATTAGCACAGCATTAGCTAGAAGCTATGTCATTTCTGCCTGCTGGGGGAGGGGGATAGTTTAATTATAACTACCCTTTACCCTAATCAGGAGGATGAGCTGTGATCTCCTTGATTATAACTGTGTGACAGGAGCTGTGTGATCAAAATCAGTAACTATGATAGGAGTGTCTGTATTCCCCTCTAGGCAGTTTCTGTGGTACACTCCATTTAATAGCATCACACAAACTAAGAAACTAACTAGCTTCAGACAGCATAACCCCAAGTAGATTGAAGCTGGTCAGTACTGAGATCACATGGCCATCTAAAGAGAAAGAAGCCAGGATTTTCATACAGAAAGAAATAACTAAGCAAGGTTTCACAAGCTCACTTATATATACTGGGGGATAGCTGAGTAATGAATGAATTTATAAAAAATCCCCATAGTGGCCTTTTTTAGGAGGTCTGTCGGCTAATTTTTGCCTATTAAACTCAATATACTGATGCATGAGCGACTGAATGATGATTAAACCTGCACCATTAGCTCTGTGCACTGCGGATTCCCATCTCTAGATAAAACTGCAGAAAGGCTTCCCGCATCATATGGTAATTATCCTGAGACCATACAATGGGCGGTTCACATCTGCCAGCAGTCCGAGCGCTCGTCCTCCCTCTTCTGCTAAAAATGCCCTTTTCTATGTTGATGTATGTGTCCAGTAGGCAGATTAGGGCCACAATGCGTACGTTTCTGAACATAGGACAAATGGGTATCCATTTTGGGTTGCAAGTCTTCATTTTCATGTGTACTATAGAAAAAATATTGTCTTTAAAACGATATATTTGTAAATATCTGAAATTTTATTTTTTTCCCCTCTAAATTGCAATAACTTCTGGAAAAAAAACTTGTGTTTTCAAAATACTCATGACACCCCTCAGTGAATACATTAAGGGGTGTATTTTTAAAAATTGGGTCGTTTGTGGGGGTTTCTACCATTCTGATGCGTATGAGCCTTTGCAATCTTGGCTTGGTGTAGGAAAACAAAATGTTCCTCAAAATGTCAACAAATAATGTTACATTCGTACATCTCCTAAATTACTTAAAGAAAACCTAAAGTTTTTGAAATGTTCATGCACAATAAAGTAAACATATGGAAATATATGCATGGACCCAAATAATGCGGAAGCCACTGCAAGGGTGAAGAACCTCACAAAACACACAGAATGTTCCTTGGAACACTATGGGGGAGATGCATTAAAATGTCTAAAAGAAAAACTATAGCAACCAATCACAGATCGGCTCATTTAATATTCTGCTATTGAAAAGTGAAAGCTGCGCTCTGATTGGTTGCTGTGGGCAACAAGGGCACTTGAGCTTTTTTAGACCATTTCATAAATCTACTCCGATGTAGGAAAACACCTGAAGACTGTTGCCGTTTGCATCTTCAGCTTCCTTTCTGGCTGAATAGCTACAAGAAACTGCCTAGATGGGAATAGTGATTTATTAACTCTTGTGATTCCAGCTTAGAGGACTTGGGAAGTCACTATCTGAGCTCCAGATTTACTGCTATATAGTAACATCACCTTTGTGGCTCCTGATTCGCTGCAACCGTCATGTGAAGATGCGACATGCCTTGACATCAAGCATGGAGCAATGACCTTGATTTAGGTATAAAAAGAGAGAACACAACATCTACACTTTATTACCTCCTCACCGGTATTCCCTTATTATCTCCAGTAATTGTTTTATTCCAGGGGGTTTTCTATGATGTTACATTGTCTTGTCTTCTCTCCATTCAGGATCCTCGGCTGATATCTTCTATACCAGAGAATTTTCCTGATTGACCTGACAAGGATGGAGAAGAACCGGGACAAGATGGCGGAGAGTATATTCACCCTCACTCTAGAGATACTCTTCCAGCTTACAGGAGAGGTGAGAGATTCTGGGGAAGATGTCACGTTACATCATTATTATCTGTCTGGGATGATTTAGTGAATCCTGCACTAAGCAGGGGGTTGGACCCGATGACCCTGGAGGTCCCTTCCATGATTCTATGTTAGAGGTTCTCTGATTTTAGACAAATGGGGCAATGTTGGGAAATTCAATAAAATAAGCTTTACGTAACTATGAACGCTTGTGTGTTGGCTGATCGTTGTCTTGTGTGCATAAAAATGTAAGTTGGTTGGCTGCACATTTCTCTGTGTAATGTTAGCTGTATGTTGAAGGACAGCTATTTCTAATGATTGTTTGCACTAACCTGAGATCATCTACCCATCTACATAGACCATTGTTGATCAGCAGTTGTAAGCACGGCCAGATGATCTGTTTCTGAAAAGGGCCTTAAAGTTGTTATCCCACGGAACTAGTTAGTCAGTTCCACAGGATGGGCAATAGCTTGCTGATTGGTGGAGTCTAATCACTGGGACCCCAACTGATCCTGAATTCCCTGGGGGTCCTGAAGTGCCGCTTCACTGATCACCAAGAGGACCACCAGAAATAGTTAAAGGGGTTGTCCCGCGATAGCAAGTGGGGTTATGCACTTCTGTATGGCCATATTAATGCACTTTGTAATATACATCGTGCATTAATTATGAGCCATACAGAAGTTATACACTTACCTGCTCCGTTGCTGGCGTCCCCGTCGCCATGGTGCCGTCTAATTTCAGCGTCTAATCGCCCGATTAGACGCGCTTGCGCAGATGGGTCTTTTCCCTTCGGCTTGGTCCGGCACGAGCGGCGTTCTGGCTCTGCCCCCTTGAACGCGTCATCGCGTAGCTCCGCCCCGTCACGTGTGCCGATTCCAGCCTCCTGATATTACAAAGTGCATTAATGTGGCCATACAGAAGTGTATAACCCCACTTGCTATCGCGGGACAACCCCTTTAAGTTGAAGTGAATGAATCAGTAGAGTGTATGCTTTCCCGCTGCCCGTACTTTAGGACTGTGTTTCTCAACTCCAGTCCTCAGGGACACCCAGCAGGTCTTGTTTTCAGGATTTCTCAGTATTGCACAGGTGATGTAATTATTGTTGGTTCCTCAGGCGTTCTTACTATAGGAAATCCTGAAAACATGACCTGTTGGGGGTTCCTTAGGAGTGGAGCTGAGAATCACTGCTTTAGGACATGTTGGAGCTCCATTCTTGGGATCAGTGGGGGTTCGAGCTGTCTGAACCTCACAATCAGAAAGATATCCCTATCGATATGGGGATAATTAGGATTGGTTGGTCATCATATTTTAGGCTTGCTTTATTCAGTTATCTACACTGTTTTCATTTTTGTCTTAATACAGAGAACTGCTTTAATAACTGTTGGACATAACTGGAGACATGAAGGACTCTGGGAATGTCTGCAGGGATATTTATGTATGTATCTCCCCATAAACAGGATTACACGGTAGTGAAGAAGACTTCTAGTGATGGCTGTCAGGCCCCAGTGTCTGATGGATGGGGAAGACCCTTGAGCCCAATCACAGGACGCCCACGTCACCCCCTGATACTGGAGGAGATCAATGAGCAGAAGATCCTAGAACTCACCAACAAGATGATTGAGCTGCTGACTGGAGAGGTGATGCTGCTGGGAATGCTGGGACATTATACAGTAACGCTATGGCGATATAACGTGTCTGGGTGATGACGGTATCATTGTGTTGTCAGGTTCCTATAAGGTGTCAGGACGTCACAGTCTATTTCTCCATGGAGGAGTGGGAGTATTTAGAAGGACACAAACATCTGTATAAGGACGTCATGATGGAGGACCACCAGCCTCCCCCATCACCAGGTAATAGACAGGACTAAATCTAGACGGCCTTTATTATTTGTATGTAGAGAATGAATTCAGTGGCTGTCTGTGTTTTCTGCAGGTAGATCCAGTAAGAGAACAGCAGCGGAGAGATGTCCCCATCCTCTTCATCCACAGGATGATCAGGTAGATGGAGAGAAGGTCTCATGAAATCTCCCCTCTGGTCTGTAGGACGGCTGGGAAGGTCTTGTGTTCAGTCTTATTATATGACTAATTCTTGTGTAATGAGAAAGCTGGAGATGGCAGGATTACAGCCGACCGCAGACATTAGATATCTGCATCTTATCACTATTTTCTGGTTCTGGAGACTTCTTGTTGGAATAAAGAAGCAACAGGTTGGAGTTATACAGGAGACCTGTAGCTATTTGGCCCAGATCACTACTGCTATCATGTCATTCCAGCTCCTCATACTAATTAATGACCTTTCTGGCCATATAAAACCTTTCACACGACTTCTTCAACTGTGTGATGACTTTTACAGCTGGTGAAACTGGAGGAAGATCCGATCCCTATTAAACCTACAGAGACACATGTGATGGGGGATCAGCCGTGTAAGGAGGAGGACCCTACAGATGACCCCCCAGGTGAGACTACATGTAGAGAATAGTCTGTGTTGTCAGGTTTTCAGCTCTTTATTCTCTTATTCAGCCAAGGACAATTTCATGTATTGTTTTCATTATTCGTTACTCAAAAAAAATAAAGGAAACATTTAAATCACATGAAGTACAAAACTATCAGTCCCGCACATGGAGACTCCAGATAGCAGCTTGTTTTATCCATATTGAAAAACAGTTACAAACTGTAGAAAGAATGCGCCCCCTATGACACGTTTCGGACCCACGCTCAGTCTTTAGTCATAGTGTATGTGAATCTTGTAGATAGAATGCCTTTTAATGCCTAACAAAAATACATAATGTAAATGCAAACTTTTGGACTTATTCCGAGTCCATTATTAAGGCATAATGAAATGGATCTGAAGGAGCAAGCATATTTATAGTGTTAAGAGATCATCAGGTCAGCAGTGTTATCTGTGCTATAGTTTCCTCATACTTCCCATTCACACATAAATCTTCTTGAAGAATTTAACCCTCTGTTGAAAGTGTCAAAATGTGTTATAAATTTATATTCCGACATTCTTCTGTGCCACTGTGATTTGAAATAGCCTTTCAATATGATAACTTTCATGTCTTCCATGTTGTGCCCATGACTAGAAACGTCCTTCACCACAGGGAATTCAGTCTTTCTGTATTTAGTTGTGTGGCGATGAGACCTCATCCTCGGTTTCCGTTTCTGTCCTGTTTCTCCAATGTAGAGGCCCCCTATTCTATGTAACGTGCTGTATAATGTAGTCTTAGGCCTCATGTCCACGGGGAAAATCAGATCCGCTGCAGATTCTACATGTAGAATCTGCAGCAGGTCCCTCCTGCCCCGCGGACATGAGCGCTGAAAATAGGAATTTAAAAGAATTTACTCATCCGGAGCGGGCGGGGAAAGCCTTCTCTTCCTCACGGCCGGATCTTCTTTTTCGGCCGGCGGACGAATTCGTCACACCGGCGGCACGTCGCCGCCGTGCCGCGCGCATGCGCCGGGCACATCCGCCGAGCCGAAGCAAGAAAGATCCCGCCGTGAGGAAGAGAAGACCTTACCCGCCCGCTCCGGATGAGTAAATTCTTTTAAATTCCTATTTTAGGTCTCCCGCGGATCCGGACGGCTTCCATAGGCTTCAATAGAAGCCCGCGGGAGCCGTCCCCGCGGGAGACCCGCACGAAAATGGAGCATGGTCCAGATTTTTTCATGCTCCATTTTTTTAAAAATCCCTTTTATTGACCATCCGCGGGTATTTATCTACCCCGTGGGTGGTCAATGCATCCCTATGGGGTGCGGATCCGCGGGCAGAAGAAGAGTTAAAATCTGCTGCGGATTTTAATTCTTATTTTGCCCGTGGACATGAGCCCTTAGGAAATGGGACCCTTGGACACAAACTATTTCAGCTTCCGTCCTTTTGATTTCTCTCCATACAAGAGATCTTTTAAACTGGCTATTCAAGCCCTTCACATTAAGAGACAGATGGCAGATGGCATGTCTGTGGTGCTGTCTGGAACAATATGTCAGGGAATATACATATTGGTTAGGATATAGGAAGTGAGGTACATTATTGGAAACTGAAAAGGTTGGAATATATATAACAAATTACATAAACAAAACCGTGGAGTGAGTCAAATTGCACAAATTGGGGGAGAGTTTGCAGGATTACTGGGACTAAATCTGTGCTTGTAGCATCGGAGTCCAGCAATTAGGGTTCTTTGGTTGTCTTTTTCCATTCCTGGGAGATCTTGGGGGAGAAGCTGTTCATCCAGGTTTGAGTTAGATTCAGAAACGTAGGAGGGGGATTGTCCCACATCTCGAGCAGTTCTAGACCTTTGTCGAATGTGGCAAAAGCATGAGTCTTCCCATTTCTTGAGATGATGATGACTTTGGTTGGGAAGCCCCACTTATATCTTATATTGTGGGCTCTCAAAGCCGAGGTTATAGGTGCCAGCTTCTTCCTTGCTGCTATTATAACTTGGGAGAGGTTCACAAAGAGTGTTAACTTCTAGAATGGGGCTGCCAAGGTTGGCATTTTTCTTGAGGCCTGCATGGGTAGCTCTTTGATGTGGAAAAAACGAATTCTGGCGATGGTGTCTCAAGAGGCAGAAGATGGTATGTTTCGGGCCCTTGGCAGACTGTGCACTCGATCAATAAATAATCAGTCTTTTAGGATGAATGCCAGTGGATTAGGTGGATGGGAAAATCCTCTAATGTTTGAATTTTAATACATGCCTTACAATTTGTATGAACATTTTATATAAAAATGTCATAAACTATCAGTATAATTGCTATGTAATATTCAAAAATATTAAAATTCAATTTATTCTTGGCAGCTGATGACACCAGAAGCTCAGAGGGACATCTGATAACAGTTTGTAAAGTGGAAGATCCTGATATCATAGAATTTACATATGAAGAGCCTGCCATTATCCCAGATATACCCTCAGCCCTTCACAGCAAAAATCTATTCTCTGATCCTTCTATACAGGCTTCATCTTCTGATTCATTACAGAATGTTAAACAAAATAAAATTGATAGAACAGATGTTGAACATCGAAGAGTTCACACAGAGGAGAAGCCATATTCATGTTCTGAATGTGGGAAATGTTTTAACAAAAAATCAGATCTTGTTAAACATCAGAGAATTCACACTGGGGAGAAGCCATATTCATGCTCTGAATGTGGGAAATGTTTTAACCAAAATTCAGTTCTTGTTAAACATCGGAGAGTTCACACAGGGGAGAAGCCATATTCATGTTCTGATTGTGGGAAACGGTTTACACAAAAAGCCCATGCTGTGTCACATCAGAGAATTCACACAGGGGAGAAGCCATATTCATGCTCTGAATGTGGGAAATGTTTTAACAAAAAATCAAATCTTGTTAAACATCAGAGACTTTACACAAAGGAGAAGTCATATTCATGTTTTAGTTGCGGGAAAAATTTCATACATAAATGTACTCTTATTAAACATGAGAAAATTCACACAAAGTTTTACGTGTGCTGCTGGGATCTGTAGTAGTTAGCTTCCTAGCAGCACAGCCCTCACAGGGTTAATTGATTAAGCTGGCTGGGTGTGGTACTTCCTGCTAGCCAATTTCCTGGGTCTGTGCTCACATATAAATCCAGCTCCTGGTCAGTCTGAAGCCAGGCTTGTACTGTTTGGATGTATCTGTGACATGTGTCCTGTTACCTGTTCTCTGTTTTTTTGCAGCTTGCTGTTCATGTCCGTTTGTATGTTTATTTTGTGCCAGTTTTGTCTGCTGAGTTTGTTTGCTATATCTGCGCTAGTTGGCCCCTAGGGCCCTCTAGTAGGTGTGTCTTGCTAGTGTAGGGACTGCAAGATACGAGGGGCCTTGGCGGAGCTTGCAGCTTAAGTTCATTGGCCAATGTACAAACTAACACCTCACATTTTTATTCAGCTTATAATCTGCTATTAGTGTTTGCCTTTTGGCTGCTGTATGCTGTGTATTCTGGCTCTGTGTGTCCTATTGTACAGTGTACAGTACCTGTCATGTGGCATGCATATGTATCCTGTTTTGGTGCGTGGCTCCTAGGATCAGCTACGGCCTAGATCCGAAGACCGCTGGGCTGCCCTTATTGGGGCAGTGTCCCCGCTTAGGTAGGGCCATGCCATCCCTCCTGGTAGAACAGGGTCAGTTTGCCAGTAACCCATGTGCATACCCAGTCCTCTTTGGTCGCGAACGTGTTGGCCCCGTGCTTAGTTTGCCCACACGATCGTAACACTGAAGAGAATTCATCACCTTGTTCAGTTTGTGGGAAATGTTTTAACAAAAAAAATAGATCTTGTTAGACATCAGCAAATTCACACAGAAGAGAAATTATATTCATGTTCTGATTGTGGGAAATCTTTCACAGATAAATGTGTTCTTAGTAAACATGAGAAAATTTCCATATTTGAAAAGCCATTGTCATGTTCAGAATGTTTTAGGCTGAAATCGCATCTTGCAGCACATCAGAGAATTCACATAGAAGATAGAAGAAACTATAAATGTCCAGAATGTGCGAAATGTTTACAGCTAAATCAAATCTTCTTAGACATCAGAGAAGTCACACGGGAGAAACCATCCTCTTAACCTGAATGTTGGGAATATTTTACTTGGACGTCAAATCCAGTTGACTATCAAAAAACTCACATAGGAAAAACCATATTAACATTTTGAATTTGGCAATTGCAGAGTTCACAAATCTCATCTTGTTAGACATCAAATAACTTATAAGGGAAGAAGACATTTTCCTTTTTGTTTTCTTTTAACTGATAAACAGTACAAGAATAAAAAATCCAACATTAAAGGTCAAAGCGAAGTCACATGTATTACAAGATGATCAAGAAATATATGCAACGGCCAACTAATGTCTGTTATCTAAAAATCACATAGAACCCGAATAGCACATCTATATACTAACCACATGTATAGAATATTTTACATTAATGTATATAATTAAGTCTCAAAATTTGTTACCAATGACTAATAAATGTGTTAAACCTTACATGCTTGTGTTCTATAAATGGTAAGCTATCTGCTCAGACCTCTGGAGATGAGAGGGAACTGGTAGGTGTTATGTGTAGAAATAGTGAGGAGAGAATTACACCGAGGATCCTGGACTTTGTAGGACTAGTTGGGACACTTTCTGGTTTTCAAAAAGATTTCATTGGAGATAATCAAATAATATTATAGCACTGAGACAGACTACAGAGTCTCCTCTCCATCCATCTCATCACTGCAGTTATATGTATCACAATATACGGGTATGATATTTCCACTGCTCATCAGGAAGAGCCATCAGTCATATCCCAGGGGTAGTTGGTGCTGGAGGGCGACCACTTTACAAAGAAAATTAACTCAAATTCTGGGAAGGGATCATTTTCGCAGTATAAATTCAGCGCCCGTCTTCTGTTATCAATGACATTGTGATGTAAGAACTCCACCGAGCCTAAAAGATCTTAAAAGTGGGAAGAAACTGATCGGGTTCATTCTGCAATAAGACACCATGGCACACTACTTTGCAGTTACAATCTGGAGCAGATAAAGAGGGTCCAGTTCTCCTTCAAATGTCCAGAGTTGATTTACTGCTACAAAGGCCATAATTAGGCCATAATTAAAAAAAAACAAATATTTTCTCTGGAAGATTCTCCTCACTCTTCACACTATGAGATAGTCAGTAGATGCTGCACCTGGTCTGAACCTTTACAAGAATCAGCTGGTGCCATATTGTGCTCCTGAAACCTTTAGTTCTATGGGCTTCCAGTAGCACTCTTCCACAGGTGTGGGATGATTTTTCTGATTGGGTGTGGAGTTTTCTAGCTAGCCAATCACCACTGGTCTGCCACATATAAATACCAGCCACTCTTCTGCAGACACTGGTCATTTATTCCTTTTTTCCTATTTTACCTCATTCCCTCTTAGAACCTTGGTTTTTGGAGTGATGCATGTTCTGCTGTGGTGTTGCTTGCTTGCATTAGGCTGTGGGTGGGATTCCCTGTTGTTGGTGGGAACAGCGACATGTTCAGTGTCCGGGTAGGTGATCAGCTCCTTGTTCAAGGTGTATGCCCCTTGTCTATTTGTGTGAACTACCCCGTTTCCCTGACAATAAGACCTACTCCAAAAATAAGATCTAGCATAATTTTTCAGGATTTTTTAGGATGCAGAATGATTTTTAGGATTTGTGAGGATGCTTGAACTATAAGCCCCACTCCAAAATTAAGCCCCAGTTACAGTTAATAAAAAAAGCCAATGTGAATAGTGTCCAGGCAGTTCTATGTGTAAAAAAAGTAAAATCTTTTGGATCAAAAATTAATATGGCACTGTCTTATTTTCAGGGAAATGGGGTATGCCCTGTTCAGCATATATGTTGCATACCAACTGGGGCAAGACAGGCCTCTAGGTTGCAGCATGGTACCGTCCCTATTGGAATGATCGCCCCAGGTTGTAGGCAGGACTCCTGGGGTTAAGTTGTCTTGTTAGAATAGGGACTTATGAGACAATAAGGAACCTTGTCATAGGCTTGTGAGCTTAAGTATCTTAAATACAAACCAATATCTCATACATACTTTGGCTATTCCATCTTCTTATGTGTGTTGGTATTCTAGGTAAGTGTTTAGTTGGTTGTTAGTCGTTGTTGGATGTCTACGTAAGTCCTTTTTTTAGTTCAGTTGGTCGTGGTGGTTGGAGCCGTGTCCAGATCCTTCTGGAGTTAACTGTGCATCTTTCAGTTAAGTTGTGGTTTATTTCCCTTTTCCTTGGCTACTCAAACTGTGATTTGGTATTCTCACTTGCCTACTGTCAGGGACGCCCAAGAGGCATCCAGCAGATATGCAGTTGTCCCTGCGGTCAATCTGCTGTGAGGTAGGGACCTTTCTCAGTTACGAGCGGTAGAGCTATCTCTTATGTTGTTTTTCTTTGTTGAATAGAGGCTTTACTGCAGGATTATGTTTCCCATTTGTCCGATTTAGACATAGTCTGTCTGTCCTGGGTGAGGTGTGCATTGCTCTCAGGTCATACTTGACAGTTCTACCATCAACAGAAAGCATATTGAGAGAGCTCCTGTGCAGATCACATACCTTAAAGTTGTACAGAACATAATGGAGCACTGTGCAGTGTATCTGGAGAAAAGAGTGTAATTATATGCACAAAGATAAAACATAACTAAGTTCATGGAGGACACCAATCTATTGCCTGACCCTGGGTTTTATTCTGTGTCCTATTTCTTCAGCACAGGATCCTGGTCATGTTTTCCATTGGTGTTGGTGGAACTGCAGAATATAGGCGATTGAGTTCTGCAATGATATTGAGGGTTTGAGGCAGCATCGATGCATAAAGTAAGGTCCTGGAGTAGCTTCAACAGCATTTTAGAGGTGTCCTGCACTGCTTCAGCCTGGATATGGCACTTTGGGCCCGGCAGCATCTATGGAGCCCCACTGAGGACCCTCCAGGCAAGATCTCTCCCCACCACCCATATCCTATCAATGGGTAAAGCGGGCCTGGGAGGAACCCAAGGAAATGTCTGGGCTTGGCAGTGAGGGGTAGCCCCGTTTTGAGTTGGGGCGAGGCCTATTGCAGCCTGCTGTGCCAGAATGAGGGTGAAAGTGTTGGATGTTTTTGCAGACAATGCAAGTGGCAGACTCAGGCCACATACCCATCCACAGTGGCTACTTTCCGTGCTTTCCCCCAAATGAGAGTCGAGTAGGGATGAAGATGTTGTATGTCATGACACCAGTCCATATTAAGGCTTGACTGAGGGGCAACCAGGTGGTTGCAGTTCCACCCTGGTATCATTAAGAACAAGGTTTTTTTTTTTTAGGGAGTTGGTTGTTGGGTGTTGCAGTTCCTTTCCCCTGGTGGTTGGTGTAGAACTTTGTGCAGTGCTGATTGTCTTAGGTGAGAAGGAAGCTCCAGGAGTCCTGGGCAACAGGTGAAATAATATAACTCCCTTTTATTGACTGATCTCTTCAAGTAGCAGACACGTAATAGATGTTTTTGGTGGAATTTGAGAATTGAAGAAGGTCATCTTTATTTCATAAATTCAATAGTTTTCTTCTCTATTCACAACTCTTTGTATTTCATTATACATACAGTCCTTTCTTTTTTTAATTCAATCTTCTTTTTATACCTTACTTCTTTTAGCTGCTTTCTATATCTTTCTTGTTATTATCATATTTACTAGTCTTAAACTACACCTTTCCGTCTCACAGCACTATTTTCTCCTCTATCTTCCTATTACTCTCACTAGATCCACACTCTCCTTTTCAACTAACTGACTAACCTCCAACTGCCATGCCATGCAGGAGTTTCCTTTCTCTCCCCTCAACCACAGGCACCTCCTCTCACTGTCACTCCACTGTCTGCCAGGCAATCCCAAAGCTGTTGCCATCTTGCAGAATGGTCAGTGGAGAAACAGAGCAGTTTTCAGACAGTTTCTAATTAACCTCTTTTTCTTCAATCAAAAACACATATTTAAAGATACATACACACATAAAAACATAACTGAAAGATGGATTCGGCCCAGCAGTAAGTTCCCCTGGCGAGGTCCTGGTCGGGGAATGTTCTAGTTGGACTGTAGAGCAGATAGAAGAAGATGTTAGGGGTCAGGCAGCAGTTTGGTTGGCAAGTCAGTCTAAACAGGTAGCTGGCATCTGGCCATTCAGCGCGGAGGAGGGCCCATTCATCCAAGGCAGTCGGTACAGTATCCAGAGCAGTTTCCTCATTGCAGTAAGCCCAAACACCAGAAGATTCTCCAGATCCAGAAGATGAGGGTATGGCGACAGCTCAACAGGATTGTCAAGATTCCATGGTAACACCTGGTGGGCTCACTGCTCCTACACAGCCTGGTGAGTATGTGTCTATGATGTGTCTATTGAATTTTCACAGTCAAACTGAGTTAGCAGGAGTAGGCATAGGTCAGGACTGCAGGAAAGAAGCATCCAGGTTAGGTGTTACAAGGGGTAGGGAGGATCTCAGCGAGCTTTTGGGAAGTGTTAGGGAGCTATTGATTTGTTATTACAGGAAAACAGAGAAAGCCTAATGAAACCCCTCCTCTCAGCCTATTAGGAGCTGATTTGCTGCAGAAAATCTGCGCCACTTTAGAGTTCAGTGTGGATGGGTCAGTTAAATTCACAGGTCAGTTAGCAGAGAAAGAAATCTGTATACTAGCTGCATGCTGTCAATCTTAAGAAACCCCAAAGCCATATGCACACTTTTGTTGTTAGAGGAGGAGTTGGAACAATGCTTACAACAGGTTCCAGTCACCCTCTGGAGCAAGGGAGCAGCGGATGTAGGCGGACTACCAGTACCACCAGTTCAGGTCATGTTGAAACCAGGCGCCCCATTGCCATGTAAATCTCAGTATTTACTGTCACTTCCATAAACAGAAGGCATTTCTAGTCAGCTGGAGGGCTTACTGCAAAATGGGGCAGTAATTCCAATGAAGTCACCCTGCAACACCCCTCTGTTTCCAGTCAAAAAGAAAGTTGCGAAGGGACAACCTGCTCAATACAGAATGGTGCAGGATCTCAGAGCAGTCAATGAGGCAACTGTCTTGGACACGCCCATTGTACCCAACCCACACGCCCTGTTGGCACAAATTCCTGCTGGGACTTATTGCTATACAGTCTTTAACTTGGCTATTCCTTTCTCAATCCCTTTGCATAAAACAGCTGGTATTTGTTTGCTTTCACACACAAAGGCAAACAATATACCTGGGTTGTGTAGCCACAGGGAGCTCAGAATTCACCCTCCCTGTTCTCACAGCTCATGGGTCAAGTGACCTGATTCACAGGCTGGTGTTTTGTTGTAATATGTTGATGACCTTTTGGTCTGTGCTCCAGACAAAGCCACATGTGTAGAAGCTTCAATTTCTCTCCTTCAATTCCTGGAAAAGAATGTATGTAAGACATCAAAGAAGAAGCTCCAGTTTTGATGTGCATTTGTAACTTTTTTGGACATTGCCTCATGGCAAGAGCTCGTCATCTCATCCAGGACTGCAAATCTGCCATTATGGACATTAAGGCACCCACTCCTGTTTCTAAACGACGTACCTTTCTAAGACTTATCTCTTATAGTAGACCATGGATTGTGAATGCCTCACAACTGATGCAGCCGCTGTATGGCTGTCTTAAGAAGAAACCCTTCCAACTTACAAAAGAGGCCACCTACTCTTTCCACCCGCTCAAAATAGCCATCTTAGCAGCCCAAGCCCTCAGCCTGACCAACTTCTACAAACCCCCCAGGCTCTACTGCAATGAGAACAATGGACACGCAGCAGCAGTCCTCACATAGCAGCATGGAGGGTACCAATGTCCCATTGCCTACTACTCCAGCAGGTGCAGCCCAAGCACTTGTCTGCAGCCTGTCATCTGAGACTCCACTGTGCCCTCCTGATGCGTGTCAACATCACCATCACCCGCTGTCAGACTTTGAATCCTACCACTCTCTTACCAGAACAGGATTACACTGACCAAGCGATGCAAAAAGAACCTCATGACTGTGCCCAGCTCATGCAGATGGAAACTTGTGGGTTTGACTCTGTCAAGGATACTCCACTACTCTGTCCCAATCTAACTTCATTTATGGCTCCAGGTATGCTGTATATGGACAATTGCACACTGGATATGCGGTCACCACACAGACCACTGTCCATCAACAATCATTACCTGCACACATCTTAGCCCTACAGGCTGAACTACAGGCACTCACATATGCTTGGATGCTGGCACAAGACAGCTAACATTTACACGGACTTATATGCCTTTTTCATTGCACACAACTACGATCCAATCTGGAAAGCTAGATCCTTTCTTATGTCAATGGACCAGCCAATTAAACACCAGAAGTTCAAGCACTAATGTCTGCTCTTCTCTTATCCAACCAGGTGGCCATACTCAAATTGAAGGAACACATATCAACCAAGTCTCCAGAAGCTAAGGGTAATGCCTTGGCAGACCAAGCAGCCAAAGAAGCAGCCTCGCTGCCCCTTACACCTCCAGTTCTGGCCACCTGCCAAGAAGAAGACATCTCACCTTGCTTAATGTCTCACAACATTTTCTTCTGTCTTTTCAGAAACAAGCATCTTCCCATGAAGTGTCGGGTTGGCAAGCAAAAGGAGCCACTTCAGATTCCAGTGGCATGTGGACACTTCATGGGAAGCCTTGTCTTCCAAAAGCCTTGTTTCTGGTGCTAGCCTCCATAACACATGGTCCTATGCATGCCTCTAAAACTGTGATGTGTGATTTTGTTTCTCAGTATTGGTATGCACCCAGTTTCTCAGTATTTGCTGCCTCTTACACTCAGAGATGTATGACTTGTGCGTTAGCCGACACAGGACTGTCAAAACTCCTTCTAAACACACTCCCAGACCCTTGCACCCCTTTCAGAGGTTGCAGATTGACTACATACAACTTCCTTAATATGGACCGTATCAATACATTTTTGTATGTATTGATCTCTTCTCTGGTTGGGTAGAGGTTTACCCCATTTCTGCAGCTACTGCCCAAAATACAGCCAACAAACTTCTTTCTGAAGTGGTCTATAGGTTTGGCGTTCTGGCCCAGAAACCATTAAAAATTGACTGTGGAACTCACCTTAGCAGTAGTGACTGAGATGGAAGGGATGTTAGGAATAGAACAGGCATTCCACACACCCTACCATCCTCGAAGCAGTGGGAGAGTCAAGAGGCTGAATGGGACCATCAAAAACAAAATTTTGAAAGCAATGACTGAATTGAACAAACCTTGGCCTGAGTGTCTTTCCTTGGCTCTCTTTTTAATAAGACACACACCCACCAGACAGACAGGCCTCTGCCCTTAAGAGATTCTGTTTAGCTCAGTACCTCGTTTGGGCCTATACTTTTCTCAGCAATTACAGTTTAAATTTGATAATATGTCGCAATATATGCAGAAACTGACCTCTCAATTGACTAAACTGCATGGAAAGGATTATGCTTTTCTTTCAGATGCTGACTCAGTAGAAGTCACACATTGACACAAACCCGGAGGTTTTGGGTCAATGTGTGGAACATTTGGAAAAAATGTCATCCATCTCTTTAGATGAAGAGATGCTGTGAGTGATTCAATTTTTGAAGATGAATAACATTACTGGGAACCCCCTTTTATAAGGGACTTTCTCCTCTCTCACTATCCTGGTGTATCTCGCGAACTACCTCCTCCTTGCTAGGGTTGCTGGAGACAGGTCAGAAAACAAGGAAATCTGTTGAAAGGAATCTGGATGGTTTTTCAACTTTAAAGGATGACTTAAGGAGTGCTTCTTTATAATGGTAGAAGTGGAGTCTGGCAAATACATCTCTTGGTGTTCCTGGGGCTTGGGGATTCTATGAGCGCTGTCGATTAAGAGATCTTATTCAGCTGAGCCAGGAAGGATGGCCAAAAATAGATCCGTGAGAAATTCTACCAGCTTAGAGTTGTGAAATATCTTCTGGGATATTTCAGAATCTAATGTTATTACTCTGTGACCTATCCTCCAAATCTATTAGCTAGAGTTTCACGAATGTGATGTTGTCTTCCATTGTGTTGTGGGCATCCACGAGAGAATTGTGAGCTACTACAAACTCCTCCATCTTCTCCTCCAGATGAGCCATGTGTTCTCTGATTGCTGTAATGTCTGTATATATGGCTGAAACGGCATCTCATGTCTTTTTGTAAGAGAAATATAAAAGTCATGGAGAGTGCCAAACACTTTGTGTGTAGACCACAATCTAGTCGTGTGATCACTCACCTGGTGCCAGGCATATCACCCTAAGGTGATTATGCCTGCACCCCACATCCTGGTGTGCTCGTAGCAATTACTTTGTCCAAGATGTCCCACAAACGAATAAAATAGTATAGTAAAATCCAACTTGCTGGAGAGCTGCAGGTCACAGCAAACCTCCGTTCCTCAAGAGGATCGGATAAAATCAAAAGAAAGCTTCAAGAAAAAAGACTGCAGACCTGCGCTACTTTGTGAAAAAGATCAATAATGCATGTCTCAATAGCCAATATAGGTAGAGACAAATAAGGCGCGGCTTTAAAATATATGAGACGCATGATGGTCCCCGATGCCGGCTGCATACGTCGTTTCCGGGGCGCCGTATATCACGTGACGATGGTTAACACGTCATCTTCCTTCACCCATAACAGCACCACGCACCGTGTTCATTCATGATTAGAGATGCGTGGCAATAGGTATGTAATTTATGTAGTTCTATTTAAACCTCTGTTTGTTGGTGTATCTATATGCTTGAGAAAGGCGTGTATCTCGCCGAAACGCGTTGCATAGATTCCTCAAGTATTGTTTTATTATTATATGAGGCTGAGACCTCTTTCCTTCTTTTATTTGTATGAATAAAAAGCCTTATTTGTCTCTACCTATATTGGCTATTGAGACATGCATTATTGATCTTTTTCACAAAGTAGCGCAGGTCTGCAGTCTTTTTTCTTGAAGCTTTCTTTTGATGTCTTTTTGTATGGATTCTTTTAAATCTTGAAACATGGATTTCAGCATGTCAGTTGATATAGGGTGTGATGCGGAGGAGAATGGCAGAGGTTTGGAGGGCTCGCTTGAGGGAGACTTTTGATGGTCATTTTGAGTAGATTGCTTATGAAATACAGCGGCCAACCACCCTGTCTAGATATAGTGGTGATGATATCTCCAGAGTGAAGCTTTTGCTTAAAGAGGCTTCCGAGATCACTTATTTTACAAACTGTTCTACATTTGTTGATGTTGCTAGCCATTTAGTCGTTCACGACCCTGAAGGCGAGCTCCCTCTATGTTTTTTGATTGTGTACTATTTTTTTCAGTTGTGTTATATCCATGTCAGTAGCAGCTTTAACAGTATCAGCCATCGTGTCCTTTGGCGTCTGGGTCTTCTTTTGCCGCTGATCTGACCAAGCATCATAGATTTTTCACCCAGTATGCAAACATAATAATAATAATCTTTATTTGTATAGCGCCAACATATTCCGCAGCTCTTACATAGACAGGGGGAATACAGAAAGACAAAAGTACAAAAAATTACAGAACCACGGTTACATAGTAATCAGTTGGTGGAAACAATAGGGGTGAGGGTCCTGCTCCAACGAGCTTACATACTACAAGTAACGGGGTGATACAGAAGGTAAAATGGCTGGAGATGTGCACGGTATGGCGAGGGGGGAGAGTGAGTGATTCTATACACATAGACAATGGTCAGATATTTGGCCATGTGACGGCAGAATCGGTATGACTGCAGGGGCAGTTTATGACAGCTAGCAGGGATTGCAGTCAGTAGGTCAGGGAGCATGTTATCAGGCAGCGTATAGAGGAGTTTGTTTAGAGCATGCGGTATGCCTCCCTGAAGAGGTGCATTTTTAGAGCACGCCTGAAGTTTTTCGAGTCCTGGATTGCCCAGGTATCCTTTGGTAGTGCGTTCCAGAGGACCGGTGCTGCTCTGGAGAAGTCTTGGAGGCGGGAGTGAGAAGTTCGAATTAGAGGGGTGTGCAGTCTAGTTTTGTTTGCTGAGCGGAGAGCCCGGGCTGCGTGACAAAATAAAGAGCATAATAAATACACCCCACTCTCCACTTGTCCCCAGTTCTGTCTCCAAGTCTCCTTCCTGATGTTATGTTTGTAGGCTGCAGTCAGCCTGTGCCATTCTGTAAAAAGAAGGCTGCTGTAGCCAATGACAAAGCTTAGCAATCATTGCTGAGCTCTGTCATTGGCTCCAGCAGTAGGTTCGCAAGCTGACTGCAGGGGACAAGCAAAGAGCAGATATGCTCTGTAGCTCTAGAATGGATAGATTTTACTGTATTTAAGGAGGAACCAGCTCTACAGCAGTGTTTATCGTGGTGTAGTTTGCTAGAGGTTACGGTGAGAGTGATCTTTGGTTAAGACGTCGATATAATAAGCAGATGGCTTTGGATTTTGAGATGGATTACTGGATGTATCCCCATTCAACCGGCCCATACAGAAACCACAGTGAAAATATCTCAAGGCCGATTGGCAGTATGGTGTCTCGGAAAAGAATCATATCCTCCCACACAGAGAGAAAAATAGGAAATTAATGGCAGAAAAAGGCCACATGGCCCATCTAGTCCAGTGGTTCTCAACGAGGGTGTTATTGCCCTCTGGGGGGCATTTTACTCCTCAAGGGGGTGGTGGAATGAAAAGGGGCGTCAGAGGGGCATTGGAATATAAAGGGGCCGGTAAGGGGGGCGTTCTGTGTTTGCTTTGTTAATTTTTTTTTCATCTGGTAACAAAATTTTTCTTAAGATTAGTAGTGATACCTCGATTTTTGTCGATAATCTGTCCGAAAACAATGAAATCGAAAACCAATCGAAAATTTGAGGCAATTATTTCCATATGAATCATTTACACGTAATGGGAGTTGTGTGCAGCCTGCAAGCCTCTATCATATAATGTATGATTTTTATAACTCCATGACTCTGCTACAAATCAATCACACTTCATAACACTTGATAACATACAGCACAACCTAAGCTGCTGTATTCCATAATGGCTGGAAGAGCTTCAAACGTTCACTTGTGTCGTTCTCTGAAAGTTGTTGTCTTAGTGGATGCCAAGTGTCTTTTCAGAACACTGATATAAACTACCACGCAATTGAAAGTACCAGCCAATCAGTGGTATTATGTAATACAGCTGGTTAGGTTGTTCTCTAGGTTATCAAGTGTGATTAATCTGCAGAGTCATAGAGTTATGATATATGATAGAGGAACATAAGCAGTGCATTCTTGAAGCATACTTTATAAAAATGGCTGAGAAGAAATAACATCAGTAGTCAAATGAATACTTGAAATACGGATTCATCCCTTGTCCTACAAATGGACAGCTTCCCTTGTGCCTCATTTCTAAAATGGCATTTTCGAATGAAGCTATGAAGCCTTGGAGACCGAGTGATCACCTTGCAAAAATGCAATTAGGCGAAGTGGGTAAGCCTATTTCATTTTTCCAAGGTTTAAAGTCAAAGTTTGAGAACCACAGCACTGTAGGCAAGCTATTTGCAAAATCTGCTTTCCATACTGACAAAGGCCTCCTTGCTTCCTACAAAGTTTTTTTCATTAATAGCGCAATGTGGCAAATCACATACTATTGGGGAAACACTTGTGTAACCTGATTTAGCCCATTTGGGGGGAAACAATCACAGAAAAATGGCCGTTACTTACTGAGTAAGGAGTGCATATAGATGCATCCTCCTCTCACCATGCAGGTAGCTGACTACCAAATGGAAGAGCAAATAACACCTGTGCAGGACACCGATAAGACAACCACATCACATACTATTGGGGAAACACTTGTGTAACCTGATTTAGCCCATTTTGGGGAAAACATTCCTTCCCAACTCCATAATGGCATTTAGAATAATCCCTGAATCAACATTTTCAAAGTTTCTACCTGACTACAAGACCCAGATTAACAACCCTGCTGGTTGATTAATGTCTATATCCTGTAATATCATAGCGCTCTAGAAAGGAATCTATTCTCCTCTTAAACGTCTCTATCGATTTTGCCATCACCAAGTTCTCAGGCACAGAGTTCCACAGTCTCACTGCTCTTACAGTAAAGAACCCTGTTCAATGTTGGTGATGAAATTGTTACGATCTTGTAGGAAAACTAAGCACAGGGGCCCACACGATCGTACCCAAAGCGGACTGGGTATGCACACGTGTTTCTGGCAAACTGACCCTGTGCTACCGGGAGGTTGACCTGGTCCTGGTGACATTGCCCCAATAAGGGCAGCTGTTACGTGTGCTGCTGGGATCTGTAGTTCTAAGCTTCCAGCAGCACAGCACTCATAGGGTTAATTCATCGAGCTGGCTGGGTGTACTTCCTGCTAGCCAATCTCCTGGGTCTGTGCTCACATATAAACCCAGCTCCTGGTCAGTCTCTGTATGGCCCCCTAGGGGGAGCAGTCATGAATCCTTGTCTGTTGAAGTATGCTGTGTGACCTGCTATCTGTGTGCTGTTGCAGCTTGCTGTGTGATCTGTGCCTTGTGGCTTATGTCTGTTTATACGTTTATTTTGTGTCAGTTTGGTCTGCTGCTTTTGTTTGCTATGTTTGCGCTAGGTTGGCCCCTAGGGCCCTCTAGTAGATGTGCCTTCCTAGTGTAGGGACTGCAAGATACGAGGGGCCTTGCCGGGGCTTGCAGCTTAAGTTCATTGGCCAATGTACGAACTAACACCTCACATTTATATTCGCATCTGGGCCCTAGCTGATCCTAGGAGCCACGCACCAGAGCAGGATGCATTCACATGCCACATGACAGGGACTGAACAACAGGACACACAGAGCCAGAATACACATCATACAGCAGCCAAAATGCAAAAACTAGTAACAGATAGGAAGCTGAATATAAATACCAGGTATTAGTTGACATTTTGTACAAAACATGAAAGCTAGCGGGCCACTTCACGGCTCCTGGCTATACCGCTAGTCCCTACACTAACCAGGAGTCCAGCAGCACCGGACACAATTCACACAGCAAACTTCAACAGACAAGGATTCATGACTGCTCACCCTGAACACCAGACAGAGACTGACCAGGAGCTGGGAATATATGTGAGCACAGACCCAGAAGATTGGCTAGCAGGAAGAACCACACCCAGCCAGCTCAATCATTAACCATGAAAGTGCTGTGCTGCTGGAAGCACAGTAGTTCAACATGTCTCAGCAGCACATGTAATAGAAACCTTCTTTCCCCTGACCTCTTGTTACCGTCACAGTCCTGGATATAAACAGATCATGGGAGAGATCCTTGTATTGTCCCCTCATGTATTTATTAGAGATGAGCGAACACCAAAATGCTCGGGTGCTCGTTACTCGGCACGAAATTTTCGCAATGCTCGAGGGTTCGTTTCGAGTAACGAACCCCATTGAAGTCAATGGGCGACCGGAGCATTTTTGTATTTCGCCGATGCTCGCTAAGGTTTTCATGTGTGAAAATCTGGGCAATTCTACAAAGTGATGGGAACGACACAGCAACGGATAGGGCAGGCGAGGGGCTACGTGTTGGGCTGCATCTCAAGTTCACAGGTCCCACTATTAAGCCACAATAGCGGCAAGAGTGGGCCCCCCCCCGCACTGTCAGCGTAAAGATCGTTCTCCTCTGGCACAGCTGTAACAGCTGTAGCAGAGAAGTACGATGTTAGCCCATTGAATTCAATGGAACCAGCAATACAGCAGGTTCCACTGAATGCAATGGGCTGCCGGCGATCGCAGGATGAATGGTCGGGAAGGGGTTAAATATATAACCCCTTCCCTGCAATTCATCCAGAAATGTGATACACTAAAAATATATACCGGCGTATAAGGCGACGGGGCGTATAAGACGACCCCCCAACTGTCACCTTATACGCCGGCAATACAGTGGAGCAAAGAATAAAAAGCATTACTTACTTCTTCAGACGATCTGCGCCGCTCCTGCAGACTGTCACTCCTTCCTGGTCCACGGACTAAAGCTTTCTCTATGAAAGGCTTGAAATCCCCGCCTCCAGAAACACAGCCAATCACAGCAATTCAATGACATCACTGTCATTGGCTGTGATTGGCTGAAGGCACGTGTGTTTCTGGAGGCGTGGATTTAAAGCCTTTCGTAGAGAAAGCAATGCTCTGCCGGGAACCAGGAGGGAGCGACAGCCTGCAGGAGCACCGCAGAACACCAGGAAGGAGTGACATTCTACAGGAGCGGCGCAGATCGTCTGAAGAAGTAATGCTTTTTATTCTTTGCTCCACTGTATTGCCGGCGTATAAGGTGACAGTTGGGGGGGTCGTCTTATACGCCCCGTCGCCTTATACGCCGGTATATATTTTTAGTGTATCACATTTCTGGATGAATTGCAGGGAAGGGGTTATATATTTAACCCCTTCCCGACCATTCATCCTGCGATCGCCGGCAGCCCATTGCATTCAGTGGAACCTGCTGTATTGCTGGTTCCATTGAATTCAATGGGCAAACATCGTTCTTCTCTGCCACAGCTGTTACAGCTGTGGCAGAAAAGAAGGATTTGTCTTCTATATGTTCTCAATGGGGTCGGCGCTGCTGCCGCCGGCCCCACTGAGCGCATATAGAGACGATTTATGGCCTTTAGAAGGACCGTTGGGGTTCTTGAAGCCTACAATACACCTAACACTCTCCCTATAGCAGCTCCAACACGATACCACTTTCCCTGAACTAATGTCAGAATACATCCGTAGCGAGCCGCGGGAGGGGCAGATTTCAATACTCGGGTGACACCTTATCTCCCCAGCCACTCACAGCAGGGGGGTGGTATAGGGCTTAAACGTTGCAGGGGGAAGTTGTAATGCCTTCCCTGTCTTTCAATTGGCCAGAAAGGGCGCTAACGTCTCACAGAGGAAAGTGAAAGTAACCCGAACACCGTGTGGTGCTCGTTAAGAGTAACGAGCATCCCGAACACCCTAATATTCGCACGAATATCAAGCTCGGACGAGTACGTTCGCTCATCTCTAGTATTTATACATAGATATATGGTCATCTCTTAACTGTCTTTTTTCCGGGGTAAATAATTCCTATTTTGATAGCCTCTCTGGGTATTCCAGTCCTCCCATTCCATGTATTAGATTAGTTGCAGTTCTTTGAACCCCCTCCAGCACTGTAACATCCTTCCTGAGCATCGGTGACCAGAACAGTACGCAGTATTCCATGTGAGGCCTGACAAGTGCCTTATATAGTGGGAGGATAATGTTCTCGTCCCTCTCCCCTATACCTCTTTTAATGCACCCCAAGGCTTTATTAGCTTTTGCAGCAGCTGACTGTCATTGATTGCTCCAGTTACGTCTACAGTCCACTAGTACCCCCAGGTCTTTTTCCATATCACTTTTCCCTAGCAGTGCCCCATTTAGTGTATATTGGTGACATCCGTTTCTCCTGCCCATGTGCATAACCTTACATTTGTCAATATTGAACACTCTTTTGCCATTTTTCTACCCAAGCCCCCAGCTTGTCTAGGTCCATTTGTAGCCCCCTGTGTGTACATTATACACAGGGCTCTTCTCCTTCGTCTCACACACATATGCAGCTCTGCTCCTCCATCTCTCAAATATACTCGGCTCCGCTCCTCCGTCACACACATACTCAGCTCTGCTCCTCCATCTCACACGCGCTCTGCTCCGCTCCTCCCTCTCTCACATGTGCTCGGCTCCTCCGTCTCAAACGCGCTCGGCTCTGCTCCTCCGTCTCAAACGCGCTCGGCTCTGCTCCTCCGTCTCAAACGCGCTCGGCTCTGCTCCTCCGTCTCAAACGCGCTCGCCTCTGCTCCTCCGTCTCAAACGCGCTCGCCTCTGCTCCTCCGTCTCAAACGCGCTCGCCTCTGCTCCTCCGTCTCAAACGCGCTCGCCTCTGCTCCTCCGTCTCAAACGCGCTCGCCTCTGCTCCTCCGTCTCAAACGCGCTCGCCTCTGCTCCTCCGTCTCAAACGCGCTCGCCTCTGCTCCTCCGTCTCAAACGCGCTCGCCTCTGCTCCTCCGTCTCAAACGCGCTCGCCTCTGCTCCTCCGTCTCAAACGCGCTCGCCTCTGCTCCTCCGTCTCAAACGCGCTCGCCTCTGCTCCTCCGTCTCAAACGCGTTCGCCTCCGCTCCTCCGTCTCAAACGCGCTCGCCTCCGCTCCTCCGTCTCAAACGCGCTCGCCTCCGCTCCTCCGTCTCAAACGCGCTCGCCTCCGCTCCTCCGTCACACACATACTCAGCTCTGCTCCTCCATCTCACACGCGCTCTGCTCCGCTCCTCCCTCTCTCACATGTGCTCGGCTCCTCCGTCTCAAACGCGCTCGCCACCGCTCCTCCGTCACACACATACTCAGCTCTGCTCCTCCATCTCACACGCGCTCTGCTCCGCTCCTCCCTCTCTCACATGTGCTCGGCTCCTCCGTCTCAAACGCGCTCGGCTCCGCTCCTCCGTCTCAAACGCGCTCAGCTCCGCTCCTCCGTCTCAAACGCGCTCGCCTCCGCTCCTCCGTCTCAAACGCGCTCGCCTCCGCTCCTCCGTCTCAAACGCGCTCGCCTCCGCTCCTCCGTCTCAAACGCGCTCGCCTCCGCTCCTCCGTCTCGCCCGCGCTCGCCTCCGCTCCTCCGTCTCGCCCGCGCTCGCCTCCGCTCCTCCGTCTCGCCCGCGCTCGCCTCCGCTCCTCCGTCTGGCGCGCGCTCGCCTCCGCTCCTCCGTCTGGCGCGCGCTCGCCTCCGCTCCTCCGTCTGGCGCGCGCTCGCCTCCGCTCCTCCGTGTGGCGCGCGCTCGCCTCCGCTCCTCCGTCTGGCGCGTGCTCGCCTCCGCTCCTCCGTCTGGCGCGCGCTCGCCTCCGCTCCTCCGTCTGGCGCGCGCTCGCCTCCGCTCCTCCGTCTGGCGCGCGCTCGGCTCCTCCGTCTGGCGCGCGCTCGGCTCCGCTCCGCCGTCTGGCGCGCGCTCGGCTCCGCTCCTCCGTCGCGCTCGGCTTGGCTCCTGCATCTCACATGCACTCGGCTCTGCTCCTCCGTCCTGCACACACTCGGCTCTGCTCCATTCACTCTCCGAATACATCCTGATGGGACACATAACCTGCAGGTCACACAGCAGAGTCCTGCATCCACTGAGCAGAGAGACCTGGTCATGTGACCCCTTGTCTCCTCCCACACACTGATCACATGACGGTGACATCATCACAGGTCCTGTAAGCACAGAAGAACCCCACGGCTCCTGTCCGGCTGCAGGTGGAGGTATGTGGGGTCTCCAGCACTGGGGGGGCAGGGATCATTAACCCCTTCAGCACCTTCCAGTTTTGGGCATTCATTGTAAGACCAGTATTTTGTTCTTTCGCTCTTCTGCTTCCTGGTATAATCGGTATAATCGCCTCCTGTGTTTTCTCTCCTCGCCGCTCCCCATACTACAAGCTGCTGTTCTCCCGGATTCTTCCTCTCGCTGTCAGTAATATTAGTTTGTGAGTCCATCACACATGTTTGTGTCTTGTGAAGCCGCCCCGCGCCCCTCAGGGGATCTGGTGGGAGATTAGAACGGACCGATCCTTTATTGGGACGGGTCTTCATGATGTCTGCTAGGATGCCCCCCCCCCCCCGTAAACTAAATAGCGTGAGAGAGGGGGCGCTCTTACACTTAGGCCTCTCTCACGGGCAACAGCGATATCAACTCTACAAAACGCAGTTGTGTTCTCGCGATTTTGTAGTGGCAGTGATGCGTTTTTCTTGTGAATAATCATGCTTCATTGCTGCCAGCGATTTTATCGCAAGAAGGTTCTGCCCCGCCCCTATAATAAGCCCCACCCCTATAATAAGCCCTAGCTAAATTTCCTAAAAACAAACAAATACATTACCTAGCAGGCGCGGTCCGGGTCCTCGCACTGCACTGCGGAGCTCCGCTGGGCGTCCCACAGTACTCGTTCATGCACAAAAGGTCACTTCCTGGTTGTGAGCTTCAAAAATTCCACCTCCAGGAAGCGATGGCTCTGATTGATTCATCCAGCGCTACTCAGCCAATCAATGCAATTCTTGATAAACCAATGCGAGGGTTGTAATTGGTTCATCCAGCTCTGCATTGATTGGCTGAGCAGAGTTTGAAGAACCAATCAAGTTGTGGAGGCGGGATTATAAATTGGCTAAACTGCGGCATTGTTTGGCCAATTCATGAATCCTGCCTCCACAACGTGATTGTGATGCGATAAACAAGGAGGCTCTATAGGGAAACATGAGCTACAAAACCTTGCCACAGTATAAAGCACGCAGCTTTTTTTTTTTCTTTCAACATCGCTAATGTGCAGGAACCCGAAGGAACGCAGAGGCTTCACATACATGCGATTTGTAGCATCTCAAGAAAATCCTGCGATTTTTGTTGGCCTTGTGAAAGAAGCTTAAGATTTGTAAAAGGTGTAAGTGTTACCACAGCGCCAAACTCGTCGTCATTCTCTAATTCCCCCATAATTCTTGCATATTTATCATCATCATCATTATTTTACCATAGCGTCCATCCTGACAGCACACATGGAGGTTCCCCCTCTTGAGCTCGTTGCGACAGTAAGAGGAGAGTTCTTAAGGCCACCTCCCACCATCCATCTCCAGTGTTTCTTCCTGTCCCAACGGACACAGAGGGAGTTCTCCAGGCCGGAGGATAGACAAAGGTGTTCCTACTCACCAACCAGGAGTCCAGGATCTGGCCCATTCAGGCAGTCAGGAGACCGCGGGACCCACGGCAGGTGCTGCTGCATCTTGCGCTAAAGTCCCGGCGTCTAGCAGCAGCCGGCTCGCTTTGATGACGCGGTGCCGCACTGTGTGGAATGACATCAGACAAGCTGCTGGCGGCGTCTCCTCGCTAAAAGGCACCAGGTTCAAATCCCTGGAGCTTCCCAGCAGGATTCAAGCTCCACAGCACCTCCAGAATGCCATGGAAAGTGTGGATGGTGACAAGGGGATTGTGCCAATTGTAAGTAGTCCACTTGGGCAAATCCAAAAATTGGTGACTATTGTATGTTGGTATGTTGGTATATTGGCTTCTCCTATTTTAGGAGGAAGCATTAAAAGCGAAAGGGGATAAGAAAAGAATAGAAATATGCGCTTTATGTACAGAAAGGCTGGATGATCGCACAAAAAAGCCAATTTGTTCTGATTGCACGGTGAAAATAGAGTTTATTGCAAGGTATCCGATTAATGGTCAGGGAAGAAGTGCAAGCGGAGCAGTTATCCTATCCCCATCCTATTACGCGGGATTACATACTATCTTCACCTGAACCATCGGAGGCGGACTATTCAGAGGAAGAATCATCGGAATTTTCAGTGCCCACTGTAATGGATGATAGTGAGAAAAAATATTATTTCTCCAAGCAAGACCCGGATTAATTAATTACAGCAGTACAAAATACTATGGAAGTGATCGAAGTTCCTCAACCCAGATCTATACAAGACAAAATGTTTGGGGGTCTCGGATCCGACGAAAAAGTGATTTCCAGTAAATTAAAGTAGCTCATTATGGAGGAAAGGCATAGGGCAAAAAGTGGTCTATCCATTCCTAGGGACTTGAAGGAGAGGTTCCTGTTCGCACCGGAGGATACGGTGCTGTCGGACACGATCCCAAAAGTAGATGTGCAGGTAGCGAAGCTGGTCAAAAAGACTTCTTTACCATTTGAGGACGCTTCTCAGCTAAAGGACCCAATGGATAGAAGAATTGAGGGGTTCCTTAAGGGTGCATGGGAATCAGCAACTACTGTAATAGAATCCAACACAGCAGCTACATCAGTAGCAAGATCCATGTATTTATGGCTTCATCAGCTAGAGTCTCACCTAAACATAAAACGTCCAGAGAAGAAATTCTAGAGTGTATCCCTTTACGTAAAACAGCTACAACTTTCCTAGCTGATGCTTCAGCTTAGTCCATGAGGTTCGCTGCTAGGAATGCAGGTTTAGGGAACTCCACCAAAAGAGCGTTGTGGCTTAGAGCCTAGTCTGGAGAAACGGTATCGAAAAATAGATTGTGCTCAATCCATTTTCAAGGTGAATATCTGCTTGGCCCGGTTCTGGACAAGATCCTGGAGAAGGCAGGTGATAGAAAAAAGGGGTTTCCGACAGACTATTTACCAAGGAAAGCTTCATTCTTCCGGAGAGACACATACCAATGCAGATGGAGAAGCAAGGGGAAAACGGGTAGGTGATCATACCAGACAGGAGGCAGGGGCAAAAGTTCCAGCTTTATCCCTAAGCCTGAATCTAGCTAGAGCAACAGGTTTGGTAGTGGGTAGACTCTCTCAGTACTCAGGTAGATGGAACCAGATTTCTGGGAATCCCTGGGTACTAAGGGTGATTGCGTCGGGTATAAAATAGAGTTTTCATCCGTCCCCCCTCAAATTTATTTAACTACCCCGACGCAAACCCCTCAACTTCAAGAATGATTAGCCATTGTGCCAGTCCCTGTAAAGTCCCTAAACCAAATGGGTCGTTTAGGGTTATACTTAATTTAAAATCCCTTAATGATTATTTCAAAAAATCCAGATTTAAAATGGAAACCATTTGATCGACAATTCCGTTAATAGGGCCTTCCTATGTTATGTGTACACCGGACCTGAAGGATACCTATTACCATATATCCATTCACACAGCTTCCCAAAAGTATCTCAGATTCGCTGTTGAATGGTGCAATTTCTCACATCTACTTTATTTGTTTGTCTTTTGGCATTTCGCCCACCTCTAGGGTCTTTTAAAAAAAAAAATTATGATTGAACCGATCTGGTTTCTGAGAGAGAGGGGGACATTAATATAATTCCCGATCTGGACGAGCTTCTAATAATCTCAAAAGATATTGGTTCTATGGAACCCCATTTAGAGCAGACACTTAATATCCTTTTGTATTTAGGTTGGATTATTAATTATGAGAAGTCCAGCCTAAATCCAGATACCAGGAAATTCTTCTTGGGGGTCCTGCTAGACTCCGTAAGAGGCTGTTCCTTCAAACCAGTATCTAAAATATCAGATACTATTCTTTCGGTGGACAGATTTAAAAGAAAGAACCGAGTCTCCATAAGAGATGTGATGAGGGTCCTTGGGCAGATAACAGCCTGCTTACCTATGGTGCCATGGGCACAGTTCCACTGTAGGCCCCTACAGCAAAAGATCTTATCTATTTGGGATAGAAGTCACTCCATAGATAAAATATTTAAATTATCATACTCAATGAAAAGGTCCCTAAACTGGTGGTTGTCCCCTTCTTGACTCAGGAAAGGAGTCCAGTGGTCTCTGTCCCCATGCGTATCTATTAATATGGATACAGTCCCTAATAATGCTGCCTCTCAAGGAAGACCTTCTGTCACAAGGTCCGGTGTTTTACCAGGAAATCCACTGGTTGAAGTTAACAGCATGGTTACTAAGAGGCAAAGATTAAGGGACCAGGGACTATGACACAAGATAATTAACACACTCTTGAAGAGTCATAAGAGCATTACCTCTGGTATTTATTCCAGAGTATAGGAAACATTTTGACAAAGGTTTTAGCCCTAGGACCTTCCATGTACAAGTAGCGGCCCTCAGTTCCCTTTTTGATGTCAGCCTCATAGAGAATAGATGGGTAAAAAGATTCTAGCAAGGGACAGATAGACTTAGGCCTTAAAAAACATATCCATTAACCCTTTCCAATCCACTGTCTGACATCTTCCAACATTCTGATTAAAGCCTGTACAGCTCCGATGTCAGAAGACGTCCGGCAGGGTATTCTTACTGTATATTACTGGCCGCTCTGTTGCAGAGAACCTTATTTGAAGGTATTGGAAGACCGTGTAGTATTTAGGACAGACCATAATTTTTTTCCAAAGGTTGTATTCTCCTTTCATATGGAGCAGAAATACTTCTGCCATCTTTCTGTCAAAATTTTAAAAACAAGAAAGAGCAGCACCTACAGAATTTAGAAGTGCGTTGAGCAGTTATGGCATTTAGGAAGTCTGATAATTTTTTTCTTCAGTTCCAGAGATACAACAAAGGCAGGGCAGTATCAAAGGACACTATAGCAAGGTGAATTAGAATAGCAGTACAGGAAGCCTACAAGTCTAAAGGTTTGTCAGCCCCAGAGGGGATTAGAGCACATTCCACAAGGGCTCTTGCTTCCTCATGGGCCGAATGCAGGGGTGCGTTGGCAGAGCAAATTTGTTAAGCTTCGACATGGTCTAATGTTCATACCTTCTCAAAGCACTATAGATTAGATCTCCAATAGGGAGCTAGCCGTCGAGTGGAAGGTCCTGCAGGCAGTGGTCCTCCCCTAAAAAACTTGGGGATAAGGTATTACCTCCATCTGTGCTTTCAGGATGGACGCTATGGTAAAACTGGAATTATTCTTCCCATTAATTCCTTTTCCATGAGTCCATCATGACCGCACATACATTTCCCATCTTTATAAAATGAATTGTATGTATGTTGTGCATGTGAAGGTAACATAGTGTTGTTTTTTTCAGCAACAATAAAAGATTGGGCCACATATCCATTGTGATGATTTGAAGTCACTGGAGATGGATGATGGGAGGTGGCCTTCAGACCTCTCCTTCTTCCTGTCCCAACGAGCTCAGGCAAGGCAACCTCCATGTGTGCCGTCATGATGGACTCATGGAAAAAGGAATTAATGGGAAGAATAATTCTAGTTTTCTGTGATATTGTATCTTGGCTTTTTCATCGCATGACATTTATTAAAAAATAAATTTTGGAACACAAATTGTTACTATATTCTATTGGGTAGATTACTCGTTCTGAGCTGTCATTCATGGTCTCACATTGGCTAGAAATCTAATGATCCCACCCTCTCTCTTTCAAAAAGCAGTCAGTGCGGCGCTGCCTTCAGTATAGCCTACCTGAGTTCCCTTGATAAAGCCTGTGAGGCAAACATGTTGGGAGAGAACGTGTTAGATGTTGGGAGGGCATGTGTTGAATGTCAGGAGGGCACATGTTAGATATCGGGAGGGCATGCGTTAGATGTCAAGAGGGCATGTGCTAGATGTCAAGAGGGCATGTGTTAGATATCGGGAGGGCATGTGTTGAATGTCGGGAGGGCATGTGTTGAATGTCGGGAGGGCATGTGTTGAATGTCGGGAGGGCAGGTGTTGAATGTCGGGAGGGCAGGTGTTGAATGTCGGGAGGGCAGGTGTTGAATGTCAGGAGGGCAGGTGTTGAATGTCAGGAGGGCAGGTGTTGAATGTCAGGAGGGCAGGTGTTGAATGTCAGGAGGGCAGGTGTTGAATGTCAGGAGGGCAGGTGTTGAATGTCAGGAGGGCAGGTGTTGAATGTCAGGAGGGCAGGTGTTGAATGTCAGGAGGGCAGGTGTTGAATGTCAGGAGGGCAGGTGTTAGATATCGGGAGGGCATGTGTTAAATGTCAGCAGGGCATGTGTTCGATATCGGGAAGGCATGTGTTAAATGTCAGGAGGGCATGTGTTAAATGTCAGGAGGGCATGTGTTAGATATCGGGAGGGCATGTGTTAAATGTCAGGAGGGCATGTGTTACATGTTTTTCAGATTAGGTTTAGGAAGGGCTCAAATGTGCAAAAAATGATTATAAATAGCTAGGTGTTGTGGCCGTCCTTTGTGGTCTGATAGAGGCCTCTCTCACGTCTCTAGCCTCTGTCACCACTGTGATACATAATCAGCATAGCAGTTCACTGGAAGCTTATAATTCGGCTGTTTCATAGGACCTCTGTTAACTGACACCCTGCACATCCCATTACAGGTTGCCAACACTTACATCATTTCCCCAAGCACTGCATGCTGTGTGACTATATTAGTGGCTAAAGACCATTGCCCGCACAGCCTGCCTAGCAAGGTATATATTTAGTTCATTTATAGACTCAGTAAGGATTTAGTTCAACCACCTACTCCTCAATTTTAGTGTCTACGTCTGTTTTGAGCACATATATGTCAATAAACTATATCAAAATAATAACGACCACCTGTCCGTGAGTGACTGTGTGAGTTACATGCTCCACCACCTGATCACATGGCAGCAGGTCCTTCACTTAAAAACCTGCAGAGTCGGACAGCAGCCGTGTGCTTACAGCACCTGTTATGATATCGCTGTCATGTGATCAGTCCCCTGTGTGGGAGGAGTCCAGGGTCACAAGACCAGGGTTGATCAGTGTGAGCAGGACTCTGCTGTGCTGCCTGTGATCCCTGCTGTATGGGAGGAAAAAGGTTTGTAGCAGAGCTGTATGTGATGTACATGTAGCAGAGCTATGTGTGTGTGACGTGCATGTAGTAGAGCTGTGTGGCACATTGTGCCGCTGAAAACACTAGTGCGATAATTTCCTAATAATTACTAGTAATTTTATGTTAGTCTCTTTTGGTAGGATATAACCATTAGGGTATTGTTTTGTCCTTGGCAATTTTTTGGAAATTATGCTTATTAGGCAACATCTTAAGAATGAGACTTCTAAGTTTTAGTTTTACATCCACCCCATGACACATTAGCACAGCATTAGGTAGAAGCTATGTCCTTTCTGCCTGCTGGGGGAGGGGGATAGTTTAATTATAACTACCCTTTACCCTAGTCAGAAGGATGAGCTGTGATCTCCTCAATTATAACTGTGTGACAGGAGCTGTGTGATCAGAATCAGTAACTATGATAGGAGTGTCTGTATTCCCCCTTAGGCAGTTTCTGTGGTATACTCCATGTAATAGCATCACACAAACTAAGAAACTAACTAGCTTTAGACAGCATAACCCCAAGTAGATCGAAGCTGGTCAGAACTGAGATCACATGGCCATCTAAGGAGAAAGAAGCCAGGATTTTCACACAGAAAGAAATAACTGAGCAAGGTTTCACAAGCTCACTTATATATACTGGGAAATAGCTGAGTAATAAATGAATTTATAAAAGTCACCATAGTGGCCTTTTATAGGAAGTCCGTCAGCTAATTTTTGCCTATTAAACTCAATATACTGATGCATGAGTGACTGAATGATGATTAAACCTGCACCATTAGCTCTGTGCACTGTGGATTCCCATCTACAGATAAAACTGCAGAAAGGCTTCCCGCATCATATGGTAATTAGCCTGAGACCATACAATGGGCGGTTCACATCTGCCAGCAGTCCGAGCGCTCTTCCTCCCTCTTCTGCTAAAAACGCCCTTTTCTATGTTTCTGTATGTGTCCAGTAGGCAGATTAGGGCCACAATGCGTACGTTTCTGAACATAGGACAAATGGGTATCCATTTTGGGGTGCAAGTCTTCATTTTCATGTGTACTAGAGAAAAAATACTGTCTTTAAAACGATATATTTGTAAATATCTGAAATTTTATTTTTCCCCTCTAAATTGCATTAACTTCTGAAAAAAAACTTGTGTTTTCAAAATACTCATGACACCCCTCAGTGAATACATTAAGAAGTGTATTTTTAAAAATTGGGTCATTTATGGGGGTATCTATCATTCTGACACCTATGAGCCTTTGCAATCTTGGCTTGGTGTAGGAAAAGAAAATGTTCCTCAAAATGTCAACAAATAATGTTACATTTGTACATCTCCTAAATTACTTAAAGAAAACCTAAAGTTTTTCAAATGTTCATCCACAATAAAGTAAACATATAGAAATATATGTATGGACTAGAGATGAGCGAGCACCAAAATGCTCGGGTGCTCGTTACTCGGGACGAAATTTTCGCGATGCTCGAGGGTTCGTTTCGAGTAACGAACCCCATTGAAGTCAATGGGCGACCCGAGCATTTTTGTATATCGCCGATGCTCGCTAAGGTTTTCATTTGTGAAAATCGGGGCAATTCAAGAAAGTGATGGGAACGACACAGCAACGGATAGGGCAGGCGAGGGGCTACATGTTGGGCTGCATCTCAAGTTCCCAGGTCCCACTATTAAGCCACAATAGCGGCAAGAGTGGGCCCCCCCCCGCTCTGTCAGCATAAAGATCGTTCTCCTCTGCCATAGCTGTAACAGCTGTGGCAGAGAAGAACGATGTTAGCCCATTGAATTCAATGGAGCCGGCAATACAGCAGGTTCCACTGAAAGCAATGGGCTGCCGGCGTGCGCGGGATGAATTGTAGGGAAAGGCTTAAATATATAAGCCCTTCCCTGCAATTCATCCAGAAATGTGTAAAAATAAAAATATATACCGTATATACCGGCGTATAAGGCGACGGGGCGTATAAGACGACCCCTCAACTGTCACCTTATACGCCGGGAATACAGCGGAGCAAAGAATAAAAATCATTACTCACTTCCCCCGGCATTCTGCGGCGCTGCTGCAGGCTGTCGCTCCCTCCTGGTCCCCGGCAGAGCATTGCTTTCTGGACGCAGAGCTTGAAATCCCCACCTTCAGAAAACACACATGCCTTCAGCCAATTACAGCCAATGACAATGATGTCATTGAATGGCTGTGATTGGCTGAAGGCACGTGTGTTTTCTGGAGGCGGGGATTTCAAGCCCTGCATCCAGAAAGCAATGCTCTGCCAGGGACCAGGAGGGAGCGACAGCCTGCAGCAGCACCGCAGAACGCCGCAGAACGCCGGGGGAAGTGAGTAATGATTTTTATTCTTTGCTCCGCTGTATTCCCGGCGTATAAGGTGACAGTTGGTGGGTCGTCTTATATGCCCCGTCGCCTTATACGCCGGTATATATTTTTATTGTAACACATTTCTGGATGAATTGCAGGGAAGGGCTTATATATTTAAGCCCTTCCCGACAATTCATCCCGCGATCGCCGGCAGCCCAATGCTTTCAGTGGAACCTGCTGTATTGCTGGCTCCATTGAATTCAATGGGCAAACATCGTTCTTCTCTGCCACAGCTGTTACAGCTGTGGCAGAGAAGAATGATTTGTCTTCTATATGTTCTCAATGGGGTCGGCGCTGCTGCCGCCGGCCCCATTGAGCGCATATAGAGAAGAGAACAGGAATCGCAGATCGCACATAGGTGCGATCTGCGATTTCTATGGCCTAAGAAGGACCGTTGGGGTTCTTGAAGCCTAAAATCAATCCTAACACTCTCCCTATAGCAGCTCCGGCACCAGCAGCACTTTCCCTGAACTATGTCAGAATGCATCTGTGGCGAGCCGCGGGAGGGGCAGATTTTAATACTCGGGTGACACCTAATCTCGCCAGCCACTCACTGCAGGGGGGTGGTATAGGGCTTGAACGTCACAGGGGGGAAGTTGTAATGCCTTCCCTGTCTTTCTATTGGCCAGAAAAGCGCGCAAATTTCTCAGGGAAGAAAATGAAAGTAACTCAAACATCACGTGGTACTCGTCTCGAGTAACAAGCATCTCGAACACCCTAATACTCGAACGAGTATCAAGCTCGGACGAGTACGCTCGCTCATCTCTAGCATGGACCCAAATAATATAGTGGCCACTGCAAGGGTGAAAAACCTCACAAAACACACAGAATGTTCCTTGGAACACTATGGGGGAGATGCATTAAAATGTCTAAAAGAAAAACTATAGCAACCAATCAGCTCATTTCATATTCTGCTATTGAAAAGTGAAAGCTGCGCTCTGATTGGTTGCTGTGGGCAACAAGGGCATGTCTGCTTTTTTAGACCATTTCATAAATCTACTCCGATGTAGGAAAACGCCTCAAGACTCTTGGCGTTTGCATCTTCAGCTTCCTTTCTGGCTGAATAGCCACAAGAAACTGCCTAGAGGGGAATAGAGATTTCTTATTAACTCTTGTGATTCCAGCTTAGAGGACTTGGGAAGTCGCTTTCTGAGCTCCAGATTTACTGCTATATAATAATATCATCTTTGTGGCCCCTGATTTGCTGCAGCCGCCATGTGAAAATGCGACATGCCTTGACATCAAGCATGGAGCAATGGCCTTGATTTAGGTATAAAAAAAGAGAACACAACATCTACACTTTATTACCTCCTCACCGGTATTCCCTTATTATCTCCAGTAATTGTTTTATTCAAGGGGTTTTCTATTATGTTACATTGTCTGGTCTTCTCTCCATTCAGGATCCTCAGCTGATATCTTCTATATCAGAGAATTTTCCTGATTGACCCAACGAGGATGGAGAGGAATCGGGACAAGATGGCGGAGAGTATATTCACCCTCACCCTAGAGATACTCTTACAGCTTACAGGAGAGGTGAGAGATTCTGGGGAAGACGTCACGTTACATCATTATTATCTGTCTGGGATGATTTAGTGATCATGCACTAAGCAGGGGGTTGGACCCGATGACCCTGGAGGTCCCTTCCAACTCTGCCATTCTATGATTCTATGTTACAGAAGTTCTCCGATTTTAGAAAAATGGTGCAATGTTGGGAAATTCAATAAAATAAGCTTTACGTAACTATGAGCGCTTGTGTGTTGGCTGATCGTTGTCGTTTGTGCATAAAAATGTAAGTTGGTTGGCTGCACATTTCCCCGTGTAATGTTAGCTGTATGTTGAAGGACAGCTATTACTAATGATTGTTTGCACTAACCTGAGATCATCTACCCATCTAAATAGACCATTGTTGATCAGCAGTTGTAAGCACAGCCAGATCATCTGTCTCTGAAAAGGGCCCTAAAGTTGTTATCCCACCAAACTAGTTAGTCTGTTCCACAGTATGGGTAATAGCTTGCTGATTGGTGGAGTCTAATCACTGGGACCCCAACTGATCCTGAATTCCCTGGGGGTCCTGAAGTGCCGCTTCACTGATCACCAAGAGGACCACCAGAAATAGTTAAGTTGAAGTGAATGAATCAGTAGAGTGTATGCTTTCCCGCTGCCCGTACTTTAGGACTGTGTTTCTCAACTCCAGTCCTCAGGGACACCCAGCAGGTCATGTTTTCAGGATTTCTCAGTATTGCACAGGTGATGTAATTATTGTTGGTTCCTCAGGCGTTCTTACTATAGGAAATTCTGAAAATATGACCTGTTGGGGGTTCCTTAGGAGTGGAGCTGAGGATCACTGCTTTAGGACATGTTGGAGCTCCATTCTTGGGATCAGTGGGGGTTCAAGCTGTCTGAACCTCACAATCAGAAAGATATCCCTATCGATATGGGAATAATTAGGATTGGTTGGTCATCATCTTTTAGGCTTGCTTTATTCAGTTATCTACACTGTTTTCATTCTTGTCTTGATACAGAGAACTGCTTTAATAATTGTTGGACATAACTGGAGACATGAAGGACTCTGGGAATGTCTGCAGTGATATTTATAGTTGTATCTCCCCATAAACAGGATTACACGCTAGTGAAGAAGACTTCTAGTGATGGCTGTCAGGCCCCGGTGTCTGATGGATGGGGAAGACCCCTGAGCCCAATCACAGGACTCCCACGTCACCCCATGATACTGGAGGAGATCAATGAGCAGAAGATCCTAGAACTCGCCAACAAGATGATTGAGCTGCTGACTGGAGAGGTGATGCTGCTGGGAATGCTGGGACATTATACTGTAACGCTATGGCGATATAGTGTGTCTGGGTGATGACGGTATCATTGTGTTGTTAGGTTTCTATAAGGTGTCAGGACATCACTGTCTATTTCTCCATGAAGGAGTGGGAGTATCTAGAAGGACACAAGGATCTGTACAAGGACGTCATGATGGAGGACCACCAGTCCCCCCCATCACCAGGTAATAGACAGGACTAAATCCACACGGCCTTTATTATTTGTATGTAGAGAATGAATTCAGTGGCTGTCTGTGTTTTCTGCAGGTAGATCCAGTAAGAGAACAGCAGTGGAGAGATGTCCCCGTCCTCTTCTTCCACAGGATGATCAGGTAGATGGAGAGAAGGTCTCATAAAATCTCCCCTCTGGTTTGTAGGACGACTGGGAAGGTCTTGTGTTCAGTCTCATTATATGACTGATACTTGTGTAATGAGAAAGCTGGAGATGGCGGGATTACAGCCGACCGCAGACATTAGATCTCCGCATCTTATCACTATGTTCTGGTTCTGGAGACTTCTGGTTGGAATAAAGAAGCAACAGGTTGGAGTTATACAGGAGACCTGCAGCTATTTGGCCCAGATCACTACTGCTGTCATGTCATTCCGGCTCCTCATACTAATTAATGACCTTTTCTGGCCATATAAAACCTTCCACACGACTTCTTCAACTGTATGATGACTTTTACAATATTTATTTCACAGCTGGTGAAACTGGAGGAAGATCCGATCCCTATTGATGCTACAGAGACACGTGTGAGGGGGGATCAGCCGTGTAAGGAAGAGATTCCTACAGATGACCCCCCAGGTGAGACTACATGTACAGAAGAGTCTGCGTTGTCGGGGTTTTCAGCTCTATATTCCCTTATTCAGCCAAAGACAATGTTAATTTTTTTGAATAGCACATAATGGAATAAATGCTTAAGGGAACATTTAAATCACATGAAGTGTAAATCTATCAGTCTCACACGTGGAGACTCCAAATAGCAGCCCTTTTTAAATCCATATTAAAAAGCAGTCACAAATTGGAGAAAGAATTGCACTGCCTATGACACGTTTCGGACCAACACTCAGTCTTTAGTCATAGTGTATGTGAATCTCCTCTGGACAACCATTTCTGACAATGGAGTCACCCCACATCATACAGTCACAGATCCGTGGGCGGCCCATGTACCAGCAATATAGTAAAATACCTGCATACACAAATAATACCGTCTGGCAGGAGATTAAGGCCTCATGTCCACGGGGAAAATCGGGCCCGCTACGGATTCTACATGTAGAATCTGCAGCGGGTCCCTCCTGCCCCGCGGACATGAGCGCTGAAAATAAGAATAAATGACAATAAACTCACCTCCCATCCGCTCTGTTTCTTCTCTTCGCGGCGGCGTCATCTCCTCTCGTCGCGGCCGGATCTTCATTCTTCGGCTCGGCGGATGTGCACGATGACGTCGGTGACGTGCCCCGCGCATGCGCCGGGCCGAAGCAAAATGATCCGGCCGCGGCTGAGAGAGGATGGTGCGGCGCCGAAGAGAAGAACCGGAGCGGGTAAGTAAAATATGATTTTTGTGTCCCGTGGATCCGGACGGCTTCCATAGGCTTCAATAGAAGCCCGCGGGAGCCGTCCCCGCGGGAGACCCGCATGAAAATGGAGCATGGTCCAGATTTTTTCATGCTCCATTTTTTTTAAAATCACTTTTATTGACGATCCGCGGGTATTTATCTACCCGCGGGTGGTCAATGCATCCCTATGAGGTGTGGATCCGCGCGCGGGAGAAGAGTTAAAATCCGCTGCGGATTTTAATTCTTCTTTTCCCCGTGGACATGAGCCCTAATAAGACAACTACAAACGCATCAAAAAAGTCGTGTGCATACTAATACAACTAATAACATTATTTCCTTTCTAAGGTTTAACCCTATAGGCACCGTGTTTACAGATGGAAGATCCGATGTGCCACATGGTATCCTTCCAAGAATATGTTCCAATATTCTTACAGACCACAAATCATATATTACAATTTGTGTATTCTTTAATTTCAAAATTATTTAACGTATCCGAATATGTTTTGGCTGAACTCCAGCTGTAGGGTTAATAGGCATTGCTCCTCTATTTAATCTGAGTTGTGGCACTTCCTCTTTGCCTGAGAATTGTTGTGTGTTAGGTTCTGACACTCACCTTTTCTAGGTCGCCTACTTTTGTGCGCTCAATCTGTCTCCTTGTATATATTTCCATGAATGTCTGTCCAATGCCATTCTTTCAGGGATAATTAGACTCTAGAATCCAGCGCAGGGTCGTCCTTAACAGGGCGATTACCTTGCTTGTAGGTAGGGGTCTTCCTACCTTTCCCTTTGCAGCCAAGGGTCAGTCTCTTACCTCTCATTGCCTGCTAATAGTCTTTCTTATTAACATAATAACAGTATGTTAGGCTGAAAGGAGACAATGTCCATCTAGTTCAGCCCATTCCCCACCTCCCCATTGTTGATGTAGAGAAAGGCAAAAAAAACTCCATTGCTCATGTTCTTTTTAAAATGGTTTTCCATGGGAGATAGGCATATACTATGACTAACGACGAAGTGTTGGTTTGAAATCGCTTTTTGCAAGGCGACCTGTAGTTTGCATTGATACCCTTTTAGGTAACATATAACTTTTTGATAACTTTTCATACACCTTTTTCTTGGAGTGACCAAAAAAATGCAAATCTTCCACTGTGTATTGTTTTTTTCTGATAGAGACCTAAATAGACCTTCATGGATATAGTGATACCAATTTTTAGTTTTGTTTTATATTTTGTAGTTAAGTTTTTGCTTAGTGTCTGTAAGAGGCAGACTTCATTCACTGGTATTCAGCTGTTCTCCTTCAAGATCTGGGAATACAGAGCTGGCTCTGGACTCTGCCTGTTACCCATCAAGGAGGGCAAACAGACTGGTGTTAACCCTTCTATTGCTTGCTTGACCCTAGGAAGACCTGACCTGCCAGCTATAGTTACCCCCCTATTAGAGCACTCCCTTCCTACTAAAGGCATGTGAGCACAGGGACACACGGTGCTGGAGTCCCCTAAACTGAGGTAAGTATTCTCCCCCCCCCCCCCCTCTTTTCTTTTCCCTTTCTTTTTCCCACTACCACTAGCACTACAACCCCCTTACTTCATTCCACTCCTCACCGGGACCTCTCCACCTATAATGAGCCCCCTAGCAGATGCTCCTTGGCATGGAATACCCCTGGGTGGTATAAATGCTTCCCTACAGAAGATGGTGCCAATTTCTCTTCCTTTGCACTCTTCCTTATAGCTTGGAAAGTGCTGCAGTGTTCCTGCTGGGAAAGGGGGAAAAGAAGGGTCTTATGTGTCTACAGCCCAAGGGGATGCTGCCGGACAACTTCTTGTGGGTCTGTATCCCAGGTGGCACTGATTTTCATCACCTATATGTGACTAGCCGAGATTGTTTCTGAAGCTACTGGTGGTAAGGGTTCTCATCTACCACATAACAAAGCCAACCATGTTTGGTTCTGCACAGAAGAATAGGCCTCAGTTTTGTTCCTTCTGCTGTTCTAACCCCTGGACCAAAACCAAAGGCTCTCCTACAAACCGCGTCTCCCCTGGTGTCCCTGATCACTAAAATCCAAGTCTGTCTCTACTAAATCTTCTGTGTGCATGGCAGTCCCCAAGCATGCCATCCAGAGTGGGGGGCAACTTTCCCTATTCAGGGAGACCAAGCTCACTGGTGTCTCAGACACCTGTGTTCGGGAGCTCATCTCTTTGAGCTATGCCAAAGAGCTTTCCGCCTGCCCCCAAGATGGCTAGTACAGTTCCAGAATTCCAGTATCTTCTTAAAAGGCCAACTCTTTGGCTTATGCGATACACACACTCTCATCTCAGGGTATAACTCTCCCTGTTTTTCCCGAAGAACAATACAGAGGGTTCTATTCCAATCTCTTCAAGTCACGCAAGGAGGACGGCATTTTCTTACCCGTTCATGGTATGAAGAGGTTAAATCAATATCTCAAGGTCCCACACTGCGTCCATGGAACCAGAGAAATTTCTGTCACCTATCGAAATCAAGGATACATATCTTTATATCCCCAATGTCCAGCACATCAGCAATTCACCCAGTGATCAGTGGGTGGTTTACAGAAAAATGGAGGATGCACTTACTTGGATGAGGAGTTTGCAGGCACCAGCGAGCCTCTAGGTTCATTTATGAAGTAAATATTTAAGTATATAGAAGCTTTATATCCCTATGTTCTATGCTTGAAAAAGGAGGCAAATGTGTTTATAAGCCCTCCAAAACACATTGCACTTTCCTGTGATTCATGTACTTTTTGTCCTTTGTTCATGCAATGAAAACTGAAGGTGTTCCTACTCTCCTAAGAAACCTGAATATTATGTGATACTTTCTTCTAAATGCTCCTGTGCTCTGTAACCTTACTAGCTGTATGAGCCGTGGATAAGAGCAGCAGCTGAGAGCTTCAGCTGTATGTACTAAATTACCGCCACCACACGAAAGGAAATCGGCACGTAAATACTCAGTTTCAATGGAGAGATGAAAAATAGAAAAATAAGCTTATTAGCTAAAATAATGGGTCTATTAGGATGGTTGTCAGTAGATTAGGTGCTCCACAAATTATTGTGGCTCCTGAGAATGGGCAAGCCTTTTATTGTTTGAATTTTAATACATGCCTTAGAATTTGTATGAACATTTTATATATAAATGTCATAAACGATCAGTATAATTGTAATGTTCAAAAAAATTAAAATCAGTTTTATCCTTAGCAGATGATGATACCAGAAGCTCAGAAGGACATCTGATAACAGTTTGTAAAGTGGAAGATCCTGATATCATACAAGATACATATGAAGAGCCTGCTATTCCAGATATGTCCCCAGCCTTTCACAGCAAAGATCTATCCTCTGATCCTTCGAAACAGGTTCCATCTTCTGATTAATTACAAAATGTTAAACAAATTAACATTTACAGAACAGATGTTGAACATCAAAGAGTTCACACAGAGGAGAAGCCATATTTATGTCCAGAATTTGGGAAACGCTTTAGCCTGAAATCATATCTTGCTGCACATCAGAGAATTCACACAGGGGAAAAACCATTTTCATGTTCAGAATGTGGGAAATGTTTTAATAATCAAATCTTGCTGCACATCATAAAATGCACACAGGGAAGAAGCTACAAACGTCCTGAATGTGGGAAATGTTTACAGATAAATCAAAGCTTCTTAGATATCAGAGAAGTCTCTCAGGGCAGAAACCATTTTCATATCTTGAATGTTGGGAATATATTACTCAAATCCTGTTGACTATCAAAAAACAAACATAGGAAAAAAACATGTTAATGTTTTGAATTTGGCAAATGCTGCACTCACAAATCTCATCTGTTAACCCCTTGTGGCCAAATCTGTTTGCGCCTTAATGACCAGGCCAAATTTTGGAAAATCTGACATGTGTCACTCTAACATAGAATGACTCCATAAAGGTTTTGCATATGCAAAGCAGAAGGAAAACATTATGATTTTCATTTTTTTGGCAATTGTGTAATTTTAAAAACAGTTTTTTTTTTGTACAGAACACATATGAATGAAGACTTGCACCCCAAAATGGATACCCCAGTTTGTTCTGTGTTCAGAAACATACCCATTATAGCCCCAGTGGGAACATCTATTGGATTTCATGGCACAGCTGAATAAATTATAGGCCTAATTGCTCACTAGTGCAGAAAAAAAAAAGACTCAACCCACCCTTACCCCCCCCCCCCCCCCCCACACACACTTTTTAGCATTCCTTAGATCTTACGTAGAGGTAATAATGTGATCAAAATAAAAAAGATGATCAGGTAGATGGAGAGAAGGTCTCATGAAATCTCCCCTCTGGTCTGTAGGACGGCTGGGAAGGTCTTATTCAGTCTTATTATATGACTGATACTTGTGTAATGAGAAAGCTGGAGATGGCAGGATTACAGCCGACCGCAGACATTAGATCTCCGCATCTTATCACTATTTTCTGGTTCTGGAGACTTCTGGTTGGAATAAAGAAGCAACAGGTTGGAGTTATACAGGAGACCTGCAGCTATTTGGCCCAGATCACTACTGCTGTCATGTCATTCCGGCTCCTCATACTAATTAATGACCTTTTCTGGCCATATAAAACCTCCCACACGACTTCTCCAACTGTGTGATGACTTTTACAATATTTGTTTCACAGCTGGTGAAACTGGAGGAAGATCCGATCCATATTGATGCTACAGAGACAAATGTGAGGGGGGATCAGCCGTGTAAGGAGGAGATCCCTACAGATGACCCCTCAGGTGAGACTTCATGTAGAGAAGAGTCTGTGTTGTCGGGGTTTCAGCTCTATATTCCCTTATTCAGCCAAAAGACAATGTTATTTTTTTTGAATAGCACATAATGAAAAAAATACTTAAGGGGACATTTAAAACAGATGCAGTGTAAAGCTATCAGTCCCGCACATGGAGACTCCAGATGGCAGCTTTTTTAAAATCCATATAAAAAAACACTCTCAAACAGGAGAAAGAATGCACCCCCCTGTGACAAGTTTTGGACAAATGCTCAGTCTTTATTCATAGTGTATGTGACTCTTCCCTGGATAACCATTTCTGACAATGGAGTCACCCCACATCATACAATCACAGATCCGTGGGCGGCCCATGTACCAGCAATATAGTAAAATACCTGCATACACAAATAATAACGTCCGGCAGGAGATTAATAAGACAACTACAGACATATCAACAAGTCGTGTGCATACTGATACAATTAATAATGCAACATTATTTCCTATCTAAGGTTTAACCCTATAGGCACTGTGTTTACAGATGGAAGATCCAATATGCCTCATGGTATCCTTCCAAGAATGTTACAATATTCTTACAAATATTACAATTTGTGTATTCTTTAATTTGAAAATTATTTAATGTATCCAAATATGTTTTGGCTGAACCCCAGCTGTAGGGTTAATAGGCATTGTTCTTCTATTTAATCTGAGTTGTGGCATTTCCTCTTTGCCTGAGAATTGTTGTGTGTTAGGTTCTGACACTCACCTTTTCTAGGTCACCTACCTCTGTGTGCTCAGTCTGCTCTATGTTTTGTAGGTCTCCTTCAGCCTCATTGTGTAGGCTCCTTGTATATATTTCCATGTATATGTTTGCTTTTTGTCACTTCCCATTCCTGTCTTGTGGTTTGCTTCTGTCCCTTTCTGCATTTGCATGAACGTCTGTCCGCTGCCAGTCCCTCAAGGATAGTTAGACCCTAGGTTCCAGCGCAGGGCTGTCCTTATCAGGGCAATCACCTTGATTGTAGGTAGGGGTCTTCCCATTCCCTTTGCAGTCAAGGGTCAGATTCTCACCTCTCATTGCCTGGTAACAGTCCCTCTTAGTAACATAGTAACAGTATATTAGGCTGAAAGAAGACAATGTCCATCTAGTTCAGCCCATTCCCCACCTCGCCATTGTTGATGTAAGAAAGGCAAAAGAAACCCCATTGGTCATTTTCTTTTTATAAATGGTTGTCAATGGGAGATAGGCATATACTATGACTAACTACGAAGTGTTGGTCTGAAATGCGTCATAGAGTATTTGGTGGTTCTGCACTTTGGTACTGTCTGGTGTTTTATATTGATTAACCCTTTTATAACCAAGGCTCATTGATGCACCTGTCATGCAGGACAAATTCTACAGTTTCCATTCTCCCACTTTCAACAAAATCCTACCTTTCATTTTTTGGGGTGACCTATCTATACCAGGTAACATGCCGTATAATGTATTGTTAGACTTTTAAAAATCTCTAGGTGGGTGAAGTGGGAAAAGACCAAAGCTGCACAACTTTGGTGTGTGTGTGTGGGGGGAGGGGATGGGGGTCATTTTTACAGTTTTTGATGCAGTAAAAATGACATCTTTATTCTGTGGGTCAGTAGGAGTACATTGATACCAAACTTACACAGTTCTTTTATATGTAGTAATGCTTAAAAATTAAATACCTTTTTTGAAAAAATAATGTCCTTTAAATGCTGTATTTTACCCACATTACTTTTTTCATTTTTCCGCTGATAGTGACTTGACTTGATAGTGACTTGACTTGATAGTGACTTGAGTGTGTGAGGGCTCGCTTTTTGCAGAGGGACCTGTAGTTTGCATTGGTAGCATTTTAGGGAACATAACTTTTTGATAGTTTTCATTATTTTTTTTTCTTGGAGTGACCAATAAAATGCAATTCTTTTAGTATGTATTGTTTTTTTTCTGATGGAGACATAAATAGACCTTTATGGATTTAGTGATACCAATTTTAAGTTTTGACTTTATTTTATATTTTAATAACCATCATTTAAAAAAATCTTCATTTCTTGACTATTGCATTGGGAGGCACAGCTGAAGACCATGGGTATAACTACTGCCACTAGGAGGTGTACACTAAGCAAAAAAAAACTGTTAGCTCCTACTACCAGCTATACCCTTCCTTCAGTTTTAGCTTAGTGTCTATAGGAGGCAGACTTCATACAGCGGTATTCAGCTGTACTCTTTCAAGATCTGGGAGTACAGAGATGGCTCTTGACCCTCCGTTTCCCCATCAAAGAAGGCAAACAATCTGGCATTAAGTCTTCTATTGCTTGCTTGATCCTGAGAAGACCTGACCTGCCAGCTATAGTGACCCCCCCCCCCCCCCCTCCTATTAGAGCGCTCCCTTCCTACCAAAGGCATGTGAGCACAGGGGCACACACTGCTGGAGTCCAAGAGCTCTACAGTCTATGGTGGATAGGTGAGTATTCTCCCCCCCCCCCTCTTCTTTTCCCTTTCTTCTTCCCACTGCTACTACCACTGGCACTACAACCTCCTTTCTTCATTCCACTCTTTTACCTATAATGAACCCCCTAGCAGATGCTCCTTGGCATGGCATACCCCTGGGTGGTATGAAAGCTTCCCTACAGATAATGGTGCCAATTTTCCCTCATTCGCACTCCTCCTTACAGCTTGAGAAATTGCTGCAGTGTTCCTGCTAAGAAAGGGGGGAGAAGAAGAGTCTTATGAGGCTACAGCCCAAGCAGATGCTGCAGAACTACTTCTCCTGGGGTCTTATCCCAGGTGGCACTGATTTTCATTGCCCTTTCGCCACTAGCCGAGATTATTTATGAGGCTACTGGTGGTAAGAGTTCTTATCTACTATATAACAAAGCTAGACGTGCATGGTTCTGCACAGAATAAAGGCCTCAATTTTGTTCCTTTTGCTGCTCTATTCCCCCGACCTTGGATAACAAAAAATCCATGCAAGACCAAAACCAAAAAGGATCTTCTACAAACTGCATTTGCCCTTGTGTTCCTGACCACTAAAATCCAAGTCCGCCTCTACTAAATCTTCTGAGTGCATGGCAGACCTCAACCCTGCCATCCTGAGTGTGTGTGTGTGTGGGGGGGGACGACGACTTTCCCTATTAGGCCTAGCTCACGGATGTCTTAGATACCTGGGTTGGGAAAGTCATCTCTTTGAACTATGCCAAAGAGTTTTCTGCCCACCCCCAAGATGGCCAATTCAGTTCAAGAATTCCAGTATCTCCTTCAAAAGGCCACCTCTTTGACTTATGTGATACACACACTCTCATTTCAGGGGTATAACTCTCCCTGTTTTTCCGACAGAACAATGCAGGGGGTTATATTCCAATCTCTTCTAGTCCCCCAAGGAGGATGGCACTTTCCGACCCGTTCTGGATATGAAGAGGTTAAATCAATATCTCAAGGTTCCACACTGCATCCATGGAACCAGGGGAATTTCTGTCATCCATTGAAATCAAGGATACATATCTTTATATCCCCAATGTCCAGCACATCAGCAATTCACCCAGTGATCAGTGGGTGGTTTACTGAAAAATAGAGGATGCACTTACTTGGATGAGGAGTTTGCAGGCACCAGTGAGCCTCTAGGTTCACTTATGAAGTAAATATTGAAGCGTATGGGGGCTTTATATCTCTATGTTCCATGCTTGAAAAAGGAGGTGAATCTGTTTACAAGAGCTCCAAAACACATTGCACTTCTCTGTGATTCCTGTACTGTTTGTCCTGTGGCCAAAGAATGAAAACTGGAGGTGTTCCTACTCTCCCAAGAAACCTGAGTGATGTGTGATACTTTCTTCTAAAAGAGCAGCAGCTGAGAGCTCCGGCTGTATGTACTAAATTACTGTTACAGCACGGGAGGAAATCAGCACGTAAATACTCAGCTTCAATAGAGAAATGAAAAATAGAAAAATAAGCTTATTGACTAAAATAATAGGTTTATTAAGATGGTCCTCAGTTAGAGGTGAGCGAGCACCCAAATGCTCGAGTCCGCGGTATTCGAGTCGAGCTTTTCGTAAAATCTGAGAGCTCTACTCCAATAACGAACCCCATTAACTACAATGGGAGACTCGAGCATTTTTGTATGTGGGATGCCGGGTGCCGAGATTTTTTTTCCTTAAGTTCGTTTCTCTCTCTCCCTCTTCCTCGCCTGCCAAAAAATTTGTCAATGATGCGTGCTGCGGTGGGGAGGGGCCAAAACGGGCACGTCACAGCGGGGAGGAGGCAAAAACTGGGGCGGGGTCGAACACGGCTTGATGCTCAGTTGAGTAACGAGCACCATCGAGTACGCTAATACTCGAACAAACATCAAGCTCGGCAGAGTATGTTCACTCAACTCTATTGTCAGTAGATTAGGTGTTCCACAAATTACTCTTGTAAATGGGGAAACCTTTTATTGTTTGAATTTTAATACGTGCCTTAGAATTTGTATGAACATTTTATATATAAATGTCATAAACTATCAGTATAATTGTAATGTTATATTTAAATATATTAAAATCTGTTTTATCTTTAGCAGATGATGACACCAGGGGCTCAGAAGGACATCTGATAACAGTTTGTAAAGGGGAAGATCCTGGTATCATACAAGATACATATGAAGAGCCTGCTATTATTCCAAATATACCCTCAGCCCTTCATGGCAAAGATCTATTCTCTGATCCTTCTATACAGGTTCCATCTTCTGATTCTTTACAAAATGTGAAACAAAATAACATTTACATAACAGATGTTGTACATCAAAGAGTTCACACAGGGGAGAAGCCATATTCATGTTCTGAATGTGGGAAATATTTTAGCAAAAAATCAAATCTAGTGTCACATCAGAAAATTCACACAGGAGAGAAGCCATTTTCATGTTCTGATTGTGGGAAATCTTTCACATATCGATCTGGTCTTTTTCAACATAAGAAAATTCATGCAAGAGAGATGATATTTTCATGTTCAGAATGTGGGAAACGTTTTAACTATAAACTAGATCTTCTTGCACATAAGCAAGGTCACACAGAGGAAAAGTCATATGTATGTTCTGATTGTGGGAAATGTTTTAAGCAGAAATCATATTTTGCTGTACATCAGAGAATTCACACAGGAGAGAAACCTTATTCATGTTCTGAATGTGGGAAATCTTTCACACATCAAAGTGCTTTTATTCAACATGAGAAACTTCACACAGGGGAGAAGCCATATTTATGTCCAGAATGTGGGAAATGTTTTAGTGTGAAAAGGAATCTTGTTGCACATCAGAAAACTCATACAGTGAAGAAACCATTTATATGTTCAGAATGTGGAAAATGTTTTAGGCTGAAATCATATCTTGCTATACATCAGAGAATTCACACAGGGGAAAAACCATTTTCATGTTCAGAATGTGGGAAATGTTTTAGGCTGAAATCCTATCTTGCTGCACATCAGAAAATGCACACAGTGAAGGGGTTATAAATGTCCTGAATGTTGGAAATGTTTACAGCTAAATCAAAGCTTCTTAGATATCAGAGAAGTCACTCAGGGGAGAAACCATTTTCATATTTTCAATGTTGGGTATATTTTACTCAAATCCTGTTGACTATCAAAAAACAAACCATATGTAAAACCATATTAATGTTTTGAATTTGATAAATGCTGCACTCGCAAATCTTATCTTTTACCCCTTAGTGACAAAGCCTGTTTGCGCCTAAATGACCAGGCCAAATTTTGGAAAATTTGACATGTGTCACTCTAACATAGAATAACTCCATAAAGGTTTTGCATATCCTAGTATTTCACCAAATATTGTTCTGCATTTAGGTGTTAAAAATAGAGCAATAGAATTTGTGTATATTTATTAAAAATGCCCAAATTGGGAAAATTTTGAAGAAATTGTCTTTTTTTTCACATTTTCAACTGCAATATGTCAAATATGTGCAAACAGTGTACATATTTTGGATGAGATATCTATTTCCATCTGTTTACTTTATTCTAGAAGCACAATGGAAAAACTTTAGTTCTTTTAACCATTTTGGAGACATACAAATTTAACATTAATTATTAACATTTTGAGGAACATTTTGTTTTCCTACACCAAGCCAAGATTACAGAGGCTCGTGGGTGTCAGAATGATAGATACCTCCACAAATGACCCCATTTAAAAAAATACACATCTTATTGTATTCACTGAGGGGGGTCATGAGTATTTTGACGCCACAGTTTCTTCTTTTTAGGAGTTAATACAATTTAGAGGAGTCTTTATAAAGGCAGTTTTTTTTCCCCCATAGTGCACATGAAAATGAGGATTTACACCCCAAAATTGATACCCCTGTTTGTTCTGCATTCAGAAACATACCTGATGTGGCCCTAATCTTATGTCTGTATGCCCAACGGGGCCCAAACTGAAGGGAGCAGCCGGTGGCTTTCAGAACAGACGTTTTAATTGAAGGCGTTTTAGGCCCCATTGCACACTTGTAGAGCTCTTGAGCAGCCAAAACCATAGAGAATCCCCACAAATGACCCTATTTTGAAAACTAGACTCCTTAACAAATTCATCTAGGGGTGGACTGGATATTTTGGCCTCACAGTATTTGAATGAATCTTAAGCAAAGCAGAAGGAATAGATTACGATTATTTTTTGGCAATTGTGTCATTTTAAAAACAGCTTTTTTTTTGTCCAGCACACATATGAATGGAGACTTGCACCCCAAAATGGATGCCCCTGTTTGTCCCGTGTTCAGAAAAATACCTTAATCTGCCCACTGGACACATGGCTAGGCCTGTAATGGAGGGAACACCCATTGGATTTCAGGGCACAAATGAATAAATTCCAGGCCCAATTGATCACAAGCTGCTCCTGGAACTGCAGGAAGGCAGACGTTCCCGGGGCTTCTTGTAAATTATGTATTACAGGTAGCGGTCTGAATAATGCCGGGCTCACGCGGCCATATGGGGAATCTGCTTGTGGTGGCAGCGCAATGTACTGCACATAGCTGCGTACTTACACAGGCAGTATATTTCCAGCATTACAGCTTAGACCGCACTCAATGTAGCTGCATATGGGCTGCAGGTATATCTGCGACCATAGAACACAATGGGCTCTATGTTGTAAATATCTGTATTAAATAGAACATGCTGCGTTCTTTTTTCTGCGAGTGGGTTACATATATCGGCCCCGCTAATGTGAGTGGAAATATGTAATTCAATGCATTTGATTGATCCGTGTATTACTGCGGATAAAACGCATGCGAGATCCATAATGTCTATCTGATGGTTTCAGACTGGCCTAATTGTAGATGGCTACCTTTTTATCACGTGTCCGGGAACCGCTCAACGAGGCCACCGGTCACTGCTCCAGGCTCTCTGCTGCCTAAATGATAGCTGGGAGCAAGGAGATTTTAAATTTCCCAGGTCCTCCCCAACTCTTGCACATGTGTCCAGCGGGCGCATGCACAGAAACCAGAGAAGGTCGTAGAGGAGGATCACGTCAGCGTTCAGATGCGGAGGCCTCAGGTAATAAGGTTCATCTACCCTTACTGATCGCATCAGTGAGGGGAGATTAAATTCATCTTTTTTTTTTTTTTTACGTGATCGCCAAAATCCATTGGATAACAGCGATCACATGACCAGGGACTGCATATCGCGTCCCCCATGAAATCTCCAGGCTTTCAGCTATGTTTGGTAGCCGGGAGCAGGGAGATTTTAAATCAATGGAAATCTATGGCTTTTGCGCTTGCGTTCACACCATATTGGCATCAGGCATGCGTGGAAAAACCGGCGTAAGGCCCGATGATAAATCTGGTGGTCTTAGGTAGGTAATTCTTTTCTACCGGGAAGGTAATTTCCGTGGAAAAAAAAAAAAAGAAGCTTCAACTATTTTTTTTTTTACTTTATATAATCACCGTTATCCATTGGATAATAGCAATCATGTGACCAGAAACTGAGTACTGCAGTAGGATTGCATTGCACCACACGAAAACTGCGTTTTTATGCAATGCAACAGGAAGGAAGGCTCCATAGGGAAACATGAGCTACAAAACATCACAAATCACGGCAATATTTAGCAACTTGACATTTTTTTCTCTCGCAATGTAGCAGCCTGCAAAACATCGCTAATGTGAAGGAATCCATTGGAAAGCATGGGCTTCACATACGTTTGATTTGTAGCACTGTTGCATTGCAAGAAAATCATGCGATTTTTGACGCCCGTGTGAAACCGGCCCAAAGCCCACAAAGCCAGGACATAAAAACACTAAAGGTGGGTCACTAAGCGGTTAAACAGCAAATAACTTATCAGAGAAGAAGCCAATTTCCTTTTTTTATTGATAAAAGTCGAAGCAAAGTTACATGTATTACAAGATGATGAGGAAATATATGCAACTGCCAATTAATGTCTGTTCTCTAAAACTCAACTAGAACCCTGGTAGCACATCTATATACCAACCATATGTACTGTATATTTGACATTAATATATAATGAACTCTCAAAATGTGTTACCAATCACTAATAAATGTGCAAAACTTCACGTAGTGCCCCAGAGTTGGGGGTCCCACAGCACTGCCATAGCTAAGTTCTGTAGCGTGTTTATGTGCATACATGGATGGATATGAATGTCTGTTGTGTGATGTGTATTGGCCTTGTCTGGGTCATTAGGAGTTAATGTCTGCTATTTTCTTCCACTAACGTTGCATGACTTGGCAGAATGTACCCTACCTCACTTTTCTACCTGTCAGTCTCCCCTGTCTACTATTGGGATTGGTTAGTGGAAATTGTGACAGCAGAGGGGGCGGAGCTAAAAAACATTGGGGCTAGAACTGGAGAGGTGGTGGGGCAAAAAAGAGGAGAATGGAGGAAGAAATAAGGAAAAGTTAAAACCTGGAAGGAACAGAGATGAAGTGAGAGAGAAGTGAACTGGTGGTTACATCTAAGTCTAAGTGCTAGAGGTCAGGAGCAGAGTCTATTTCAACCCTGGTGGAAGAACCCAGAGCTAGGGCAGACACCGCGGATGTTGCACAGTGAGAAGCCATCCCAATCGTGAGTCTAACCTATCCCTGTGCAGCTAGCAGGCAGTGTATTCTTCGGAAAGCCGTACCATTCCTCCCATACCTTCATGAATAACTTCCTCAATCAGAAAGCCCTTAAAGGGGTTGTCCGCCGCCCAAACTGATTTTCTTCCCCCCATTAATGCCCTGTGGAGTAGAAGCATCACACACAACAGCCTTTCCCATAAAAATCGATATTCTGCTTACCTTTTCATTCCTTTTCTTCTCTTTATAAAGTTTGCCTGAAGAATTCTTCAAAGATGGCGCCGCTGGGTAGTTCCCATGATGCACTGCTGCCTCTCTCTCCTCAGCGTGCGCGCTCCCGATGACACCGGTCACATGACTGGAGGACCGGCGTCATAATGCAGACGCACGCTTCACTGCTTTGAATAGAGCCGGCAGCCGTCCGGCCCCATTCAGAGCAATGAGAGGGCAGGGAGAGCAGTGCGATCTCCTGCTAGAGCTGTGACAACTGTAACAGGAGATTCCTTCATCTCCCTGGCATGTCCCCTCATCACTGGATACTGTGACAGCCCTGTCACAGTGTCCAGTAATGAGGGGACATGCTGAGGAGATGAAGGAATCTCCTGTTACAGTTGTCACAGCTCTAGCAGGATCGTGATCTGTAGCAGCACTTTCAATAGCAGAGAATCGCGATCCTCAGCTATTGAAAGTGAAAGTAGCACCAAACATGACTGACACTCCTCCCCCCCCCACTGGCTGACAGCTCCGACCAGCAGCATCCTCCCCCCCCCCCACTGGCTGACAGCTCCGACCAGCAGCATCCTCCTCCCTCCCCCCCCCACTGGCTGACAGCTCCGACCAGCAGCATCCTCCTCCCCCCCCCCCACTGGCTGACAGCTCCGACCAGCAGCATCCTCCTCCCCCCCCACTGGCTGACAGCTCCGACCAGCAGCATCCTCCTCCCCCCCCCCCCCACTGGCTGACAGCTCCGACCAGCAGCTTCCTCCTCCCCCCCCACTGGCTGACAGCTCTGACCAGCAGCTCCCCCACCTTCCCCCTCACCCCCATCCCGGGACTACTGACTGACAGGTCTGTCAACCCTACACCTCCCCACCCCCACCCCTGACTACTGACAGCTCGCAGCACCCCTCCCCCGTGAGAGACCGGCACTCCACTCCCCCTCCTCCACTCCCCTTACCTGTCAGCTGAAGATCCCGCGGCCACGCAGCCCCTGCAGGCAGACCAGAGCTTCCTGAAGCAGCCGGCAGAAGAAGATCTACTGCGCATGCGCGGAGTAGAAGAAGCGCGTCCCCGTGCAGAGAACACCTGGAGCTGGCCCGACAAGAAGAGGACAAGAGACTTGTCGGAACCAATGGCAACCGAGGAGCAACACGGGGGGGGGGGGGCACTCCAAAAGGTAAGTGAATAACTTCTGTTTGCCTAATTTACAATGCACAATGTATATTACAAAGTGCATTGTATTGGGCAAACAGAAGTAATGAAACCTAATGTTTATGGCCGGACAACCCCTTTAACTTAGTCTGGCAGCTTTAACCTACCAAAGAGGGAGAGAGATATACACACAAGCCAACACGGTATGTGCCTTCATGTACATGAGAAGTGTTGAAGTTTTTACTGCCTACTACACTGCAAAGTGAATTTTGTACTGTCATTTTCAAGAGCTAATAAACTGTGTGCCTTCGGTATTACTAAAAGTCTTTTGACTGGTCTCTTTCTTTCATTACCACATCACATGCAAAGGCACTGGCGTCACATTGAATTTAAACTACTTGCTAACACCAATCACCCTTGTGTAATCCTCACTTCTGCCAACTTCAGGTAATTGTAGTACGGATTTCTCTGGCGGCACAAACAGGATGATACCTCTGTGCCTTAGTTCCCAGAGAGTGGGAAAATGTGCTTCTCGAACTTCTATCCTGGATTACAAATTAAGGACCTAAAATCAAAATTTTATTGCGGAGAAAGCTATGATGATGATGTATGCAAAGCTGGTGTATTATGCATTACTGAAGGACTGTGTAACCCTGGTCAGGGATCTCACTGTGTAGGATGGCAGTGAACTGCAGGAAATATTGTGCTGTGCCATGGTCTCTCAAGATGGTGCCTGTCTGCCGTCTCCTGGCCCTCAAAAGCCTGCGAACTGGAGGGAGGAGAGCACGGAGCCAGAGAGAGAGAGAGAGAGAAGCTGCTACACTGAGAAAGAATTGGAGTTGGCAATGAGGAGAGTGCCTGCTGGTACTTTGGGAAGGAGCCAGAAGTTCTGGCTCAGCTGCCGCCTTCAGCCAACTCTGCAGCAGAGTCGTCCACCCCAGAGGAGAAGCAAGACACTGGCACAGTCCCAGAGAGAATTCGTGTGGATGCCGCCCCTGGAAACCAGGCCACTGCCCTGCCATAACTGTAGAGGAAGATTTCTCCCCAGATCCTCGATAGGCACCCACTGCACCCATAACAGCCAGAGCAGCAAACACTTGCAGGGAGCTTGCCTGTAGGGAACTGTCTTCATATGCCACGTTGATAGGACATATACTGTCCTGTTACCCTCTATGGAATCTTATCCACCAGGACATTTCCAATGCTCTCAGGTATGTGCCAGAACACCGGAGACGCTATGTAGTAGAGTTCCTTGACTGTAGCTTTTCATTTGTATACCAGGAACCTAGTAAGAAGAAACCGAGGGAAGGAATATAGCTGCCGGTCACTACTGCCCCCGAGAAATGGAAACAGCAGGTTTATGCCCCGTCCTATGGGCTTCCTTATCAGCCCTTCTTGGAGGATGCGCCGTCTGATGTCAGGAGCCAGAAGAAAGGCCAAATTGATCAGGCCTCTGAAGAGGAGGAACTGGTCCAAATATGGACTCAAGGGTCTAGAGACTGCCATTACCCCAGTCTGTCTGTATATTCATCAATTGGAATCCACTCCTTTAGTAGCAATGTGACTCCTACTGGTTTCACCACCAATTCTGGAGATGACCCTGAGAAATGGAAACAGCAGGTTTATGCCCCGTCCTATGGGCTTTCGTATCAGCCCTTCTTGGAGGATGCGCCGTCTGATGTCGGGAGCCAGAAGAAAGGCCAAATGGATCAGGCCTCTGAAGAGGAGGAACTGGTCCAAATATGGACTCAAGGGTCTAGAGACTGCCATTACCCCAGTCTGTCTGTATATTCATCAATTGGAATCCACTCCTTTAGTAGCAACGTGACTCCTACTGGTTTCACCACCAATTCTGGAGATGACCCTGAAGTATCCTGGGAGCAGAAGGGAGGGCTAGTGAATAGCAGAAAAGAATCATGACCTCCCTGATAAGGTTGAGACTTTTGTTGTAAAATAAGTTCTATATATGTGTGAAAACATGGACTGCCTCTGAGGTAGAGCCACTTGTGCTTCAAAAGACTTAATGAACTACCATGGTTGTGAGCCATTTCTGCATCTGCTTGGCCTAAAGAGGAAACACCGCCTTTTCTTGTTCCGCAAGGTGATTCCTCTTGTTTTCAGTGTTATTTCCAGTTGGGACAGAAACAAAGGTGTCAATATGGACTTTGTGCTTTCACATGTACCCAGAGTTGACATACTGTAATGTTCAACAGTTACTTCTGGCTGGAAATCGTACCCAAGCAGTGAGATTATATATGTTTCTAAAAAGACAGTTTCCAAGGACACCTGAAGATACCTTGAGTTCACGTTTCCATAAGTGGAGGGGAAAAAAACAAACAAAAAAAATGCAGTGTGCTCCATTTTCGTGAGGTGCTCACATGGACGACTTCCATTGAAATCAATGTAAGCCGTCCCACCTGTGGCCCTTCCGCAATTAACACTGCGGAAAAGGTTGTGGGACCCGCGTGATTAAATAGTGATGGCACAGGAAAATCTGTACTGCACATATCCGATGGCAAGTTGTTTGAACAATCCACAGTACAGAAAAAAATGACTGACGGGTACGCAGGGTCGCCTGCTGCAGCCAGGGCTATCTTCTGCTGCAAGATTTTGCATGCGTAATCCAACCTGTTCATGTGCAAGTGGCCTTAGGAGAGAACTATACCAAGGATCCCGGACTTAGTGGGACTAGTTGGGACACTTTCTGGTTTTCAAAAAGATAATTTTTTATTGGAGATAAATCAAACCTATTACTGCACTGAGACCGACTACAGAGTCTCCTCTCCATCCATGTCATCACTGTAGTTATGTGTATCACAATATATATGGGTCTGATGTTTCCACTACTCATCAGGAGCCATCATTCATACCCCAGGGGTAGTTGGTGGTGAAGGTCGACCATATTACAAAGAAGAACAACTCAGTCCAGAAGGTACAAATTCTAGGATGGGACCATTGTAGCAGCATAAATTCAGCCCTATCTTCTCTTATCAATGACATTGTGATGTAAGAACTCCACAGAGTCCAAAAGATCTTAAAAGTGTGAAGAAAGTGATCGACTTATCCTTCAATAAGACTCCATAGCACACTCACGGTTCATATAGAAAACCTGGAAATGTCATGGAATTTTTTGATTTGTCATGGATTTTTGTGAATAATAATTACTTTATTCCATTAGAATCCAGTATTGTGTTTAACACTATAGGCTAAAGGAATAAAGAAATTGTTATATATATATAGCACCCCACATGTCCATTACACACACACACAGCGCCCCACATGTTCATCACACACACACACGTATATATAGCACCCCACGTCTATTACAATTACACACACACATATATATATATATATTGCGCCCCACATGTCCATTACACACACATATTGCGCCCTACATGTCCATTACACACACATACTGTAGATATATAGCGCCCCACATGTCCATTACATATATATGGCACCCCACATGTCTGTTATCAGACCACACCGGTACTGATCTGATGACCTCGTTGCCAGGTGCCAAATTGGTAGATATGGAAGCCCGTGATGAGAAGATTTGCTAGCAATTATCTATCAATAGCATGAAATCACTCCATGTTATGTCAAGACATTTCTCCAGTGAGAATCTCAATGAATTCTACTTTATTATCAACATTACCAACTCTTATACAGAGAGAAGAAGGCGGATTCAAAAGTTACTTGGGACAAAGATTAGTGTTACATAAGTGACAAAGCTTATTGATCATAAGGCTTATTGACATCTACCAAATATTCTCAAAGTTCTTAAGGCCCGTCTTAAACATGGAAATCAGTGCAGTCAGGATATTGTTATCGTATTATACACTATTTCTGCTATAGCTGTGTGTCTTCTCTGTTAACACAGCTTAGTCTTATTTAACTTTTTTGCTGACCAACTATTTTAGAATCCTAGCTACCGGCACTACAAAGCATAGGTCCTAATTAGAGATGAGCGAGCACCAAAATGCTCGGGTGCTCGTTACTCGGGACGAAATTATCGCGATGCTCGAGGGTTCGTTTCGAGTAACAAACCTCATTGAAGTCAATGGGCGACCCGAGCATTTTTGTATATCGCCGATGCTCGCTAAGGTTTTCATTTGTGAAAATCGGGGCAATTCAAGAAAGTGATGGGAACGACACAGCAACGGATAGGGCAGGCGAGGGGCTACATGTTGGGCTGCATCTCAAGTTCCCAGGTCCCACTATTAAGCCACAATAGCGGCAAGAGTGCCCCCTCCCAACAATTTTTACTTCTGAAAAGCCCTCATTAGCAATGCATACCTTAGCTAAGCACCACACTACCTCCAACAAAGCACAATCCCTGCCTGCATGACACTCCGCTGCCACTTCTCCTGGGTTACATGCTGCCCCCCCCCCCCCCCCCCCGCACGACCCAGTGTCCACAGCGCACACCAAACTGTCCCGGCGCAGCCTTCAGCTGCCCTCATGCCACGCCACACTCATGTCTATTTATAAGTGCGTCTGCCATGAGGAGGAACCACAGGCACACACTGCAGAGGGTTGGCACGGCTAGGCAGCGACCCTCTTTAAAAGGGGCGGGGCGATAGCCGACAATGCTGTACAGAAGCAATGAGAAATATAATCCTGTGCCACCGCCATCAGGAGCTGCACACGTGGGCATAGCAATGGGGAACCTATGTGCCACACACTATTCATTCAGTCAGACCGCGTTTTTTTATAAATAGTCACAGCCAGGTACAACTCCGCAATGGGAATTCCGTGTGCACCCACAGCATGGGTGGCTTCCTGGAACCCACCGGCGGTACACAAATATACCCCATTGCATTGCCCATCACAGCTGAGGTAATGTCGTGCTTACTGCAGGTGGGCTTCGGCCCACACTGCATGCCCCAGTCAGACTGGGGTTCTTTAGAAGTGGACACATGCAGTTACAACTCCGTGTGGACCCACGGCATGGGTGGCTCCCTGGAACCCACCGGCGGTACATAAATATATCCCAGTGCAGTGCCCAACACAGCTGATGTAACATCAGCTTTAATGCAGGTGGGCAAAAAATTAATTGGATTACGCTGTAGGCGAGGGCCCCAAAAAATTGGTGTACCAACAGTACTAATGTACGTCAGAAAAATTGCCCATGCCCAACCAAGAGGGCAGGTGAAACCAATTAATCGCTTTGGTTAATGTGGCTTAATTTGTAACTAGGCCTGGAGGCAGCCCAGTTAAAATAAAAATTGGTTCAGGTGCAAGTTTCAATGCTTTAATGAGCATTGAAACGTATAAAAATTGTTTAGAAAAATTATATGACTGAGCCTTGTGGGCCTAAGAAAAATTGCCCGTTCGGCGTGATTACGTCAGGTTTCAGGAGGAGGAGGATGAATATTATACACAGATTGATGAAGCTAAAAGGTCCCCGTTTTTGATGGTGATAGAGAACGATGCTTCCATCCACGAGTGCAGCCTACGTATTGTTTAGGTATCGCTGCTGTCCGCTGGTGGAGAAGAGAAGTCTGGGGAAATCCAGGCTTTGTTCATCTTGATGAGTGTAAGCCTGTCGGCACTGTCGGTTGACAGGCGGGTATGCTTATCTGTGATGATTCCCCCAGCCGCACTAAACACCCTCTCTGACAAGACGCTAGCCGCAGGACAAGCAAGCACCTCCAGGGCATACAGCACGAGTTCAGGCCACGTGTCCAGCTTCGACACCCAGTAGTTGTAGGGGGCAGAGGCGTCACGGAGGACGGTCGTGCGATCGGCTACGTACTCCCTCACCATCCTTTTACAGTGCTCCCGCCGACTCAGCCTTGACTGGGGAGCGGTGACACAGTCTTGCTGGGGAGCCAGAAAGCTGTCAAAGGCCTTAAAGAGTTTTCCCCTGCCTGTGCTGTACATGCTGCTTGATCTCTGCGCCTCCCCTGCTACCTGGCCCTCGGAACTGCGCCTTCGGCCACTAGCGCTGTCGGATGGGAATTTTACCATCAGTTTGTCCGCCAGGGTCCTGTGGTATAGCACCACTCTCGAACCCCTTTCCTCTTCGGGTATGAGAGTGGAAAGGTTCTCCTTATACCGTGGGTCGAGCAGTGTGTACACCCAGTAATCCGTAGTGGCCAGAATGCGTGTAACGCGAGGGTCACGAGAAAGGCATCCTAACATGAAGTCAGCCATGTGTGCCAGGGTACCTGTACGCAACACATGGCTGTCCTCACTAGGAAGATCACTTTCAGGATCCTCCTCCTCCTCCTCAGGCCATACACGCTGAAAGGATGACAGGCAAGCAGCATGTGTACCCTTAGCAGTGGGCCAAGCTGTCTCTTCCCCCTCCTCCTCATGCTCCTCCTCCTCAATGCGCTGAGATATAGACAGGAGGGTGCTCTGACTATCCAGCGACAGACTGTCTTCCCCCGCCTCTGTTTCCGAGCGCAAAGCGTCTGCCTTTATGCTTTGCAGGGAACTTCTCAAGAGGCATAGCAGAGGAATGGTGACGCTAATGATTGCAGCATCGCCGCTCACAATCTGGGTAGACTCCTCAAAGTTTCCAAGGACCTGGCAGATGTCTGCCAACCAGGCCCACTCTTCTGTAAAGAATTGAGGAGGCTGACTCCCACTGCGCCGCCCATGTTGGAGTTGGTATTCCACTATAGCTCTACGCTGCTCATAGAGCCTGGCCAACATGTGGAGCGTAGAGTTCCACTGTGTGGGCACGTCGCACAGCAGTCGGTGCACTGGCAGATGAAACCGATGTTGCAGGGTGCGCAGGGTGGCAGCGTCCGTGTGGGACTTGCGGAAATGTGCGCAGAGCCGGCGCACCTTTCCGAGCAGGTCTGACAAGCGTGGGTAGCTTTTCAGAAAGCGCTGAATGACCAAATTAAAGACGTGGGCCAGGCATGGCACGTGCGTGAGGCTGCCGAGCTGCAGAGCCGCCACCAGGTTACGGCCGTTGTCACACACGACCATGCCCGGTTGGAGGCTCAGCGGTGCAACCAGCGGTCGGTCTGCTCTGTCAGACCCTGCAGCAGTTCGTGGGCCATGTGCCTTTTATCTCCTAAGCTGAGTAGTTTCAGCACGGCCTGCTGACGCTTGCCCACCGCTGTGCTGCCATGCCGCGCGACACCGACTGCTGGCGACGTGCTGCTGCTGCTGCTGACACATCTTGATTGCGAGACAGAGGTTGCGTAGGAGGAGGAGGAGGAGGAGGGTGGTTTAGTGGAGGAAGCATACACCGCCGCAGATACCACCACTGAGCTGGGGCCCGCAATTCTGGGGGTGGGTAGGACGTGAGCGGTCCCAGGCTCTGACTCTGTCCCAGCCTCCACTAAATTCACCCAATGTGCCGTCAGGGAGATATAGTGGCCCTGCGCGCCTGTGCTTGTCCACGTGTCCGTTGTTAAGTGGACCTTGCCAGTAACCGCGTTGGTGAGGGCGCGTACAATGTTGCGGGAGACGTGGTCGTGCAGGGCTGGGACAGCACATCGGGAAAAGTAGTGGCGACTGGGAACTGAGTAGCGCGGGGCCGCCGCCGCCAACATACTTTTGAAAGACTCCGTTTCCACAACCCTATACGGCAGCATCTCCAGGCTGATAAATTTGGCTATGTGCACGTTTAACGCTTGAGCGTGCGGGTGCGTGGCGGCGTACTTGCGCTTCCGCTCCAACACTTGGACGACGGCTGGAGGGTGCGCTGACAGACATTGGTGGATGGGGCCGAGGACAGCGGAGGTGAGGGTGTGGGTGCAGGCCAGGAGATGGTAGTGCCTGTGTCCTCAGAGGGGGGTTGGATCTCAGTGGCAGGTTGGGGCACAGGGGGAGAGGCAGCGGTGCAAACCGGAGGTGGTGAACGGCCTTCGTCTCACCTTGTGGGGTGCTTGGCCATTATATGTCTGCGCATGCTGGTGGTGGTGAGGCTGGTGGTGGTGGCTCCCCGGCTGATCTTGGCGCGACAAAGGTTGCACACCACTGTTCGTTGGTCGTCTGCACTCTCAGTGAAAAACTACCAGACCTTTGAGCACCTTGGCCTCTGCAGGGTGGCATGGCGCGAGGGGGCGCTTTGGGAAACAGTTGGTGGATTATTCGGTCTGGCCCTGCCTCTACCCCAGGACACCGCACTGCCTCTTGCAACCTGCCCTGCTGCTGCCCTTGCCTCCCCCTCTGAAGACCTGTCCTCAGTAGGCGTAGCAAACCAGGTGGGGTCAGTCACCTCATCGCCCTGCTGCTCTTCCTCCGAATCCTCTGTGAGCTCCTCCCTCGGACTTACTGCCCTTACTACTACCTCACTGATAGACAACTGTGTCTCATCGTCATCGTCCTCCTTACCCACTGAAAGGTCTTGAGACAGTTGCCGGAAGTCCCCAGCCTCATCCCCCGGACCCCGGGAACTTTCCAAAGGTTGGGCATCAGTCACGATAAACTCCTGTGGTGGGAGAGGAACCATTGCTGCCCAATCTGAGCAGGGGCCCGAGAACAGTTCCTGGGAGTCTGCCCGCTCCTCAGAATGTGTCATTGTAATGGAGTGAGGAGGCTGGGAGGAAGGAGGAGCAGCAGCTAGAGGATTCAGAGTTGCAGCA